>NW_026612780.1:0-49783 GCF_029582105.1 Oenanthe melanoleuca | reverse complement strand
TCACTTTTTTAGTAAAAAACTTTTCCTAATATCCAACTTGTATTTCCCTTGGCGCAGCTTAAGCCAGTCTCCTCTCATTTTGTCAGTTGCTGCCTAGTGAAAAAGACCAACACCCACGTGACCACAACAACCTTTCAGGAAGTTGTAGAGAGTGATAAGGTCACCCCTGAGTCTACTTTTCTCCAAGATAAACATCCCCAGCTCCCTCAGCCACTCTCCATAGCACTTGTGTTCCAGACCGCTCACCAGCCATGTTGCCCTTCTCTGGACACGCTCCAGCCCCTCTGTGTCCTTCCAAAATTGGGGGCCCAGAACTGGACACAGCACTTGAGGTGCTGCCCAACCAGTGCCGAGCACAGGGGAAGAATCACTGCCCTGGTCCTGCTGGCCACAGCATTCCCAATCCAGGCCAGGTGCCATTGGCCACCTGGGCACACTGCTGGCTCATGTCCACCCTGCTGTCCATCAGTGCCCCAGGTCACTTTCTGCCTGGCCAGTCTCCAGCCACTCTGTCCTTAGCCTGCAGCACTGCAGGGGTTGTTGTGGCCAAAGTGCAGGACCTGTCACTTGGTCTGGTTAAACCTCACCTTGTTGGATTTGGGCCCTGGATCAGCCTGTCCAGGTCTCTCTGCAGACCCCACCCACCCTCCAGCAGATCCACACTCTCAGCCACCCTGGTCTCACTACGTTTCTATGAGGCCTAGAATGTCATAATAGTCCCCACGACTATGAGTGTTACAATGTCCCATTTTTATCATTAGGACTCTTTTGGTGACACAAAGTCCCTTGGATCATTTGGCCCCACAGTGTAACAGTGGCATCTTGGTGCCCCAAGGCCCTGCAGTGCCACAGTGGATCCTTGGTTCCATGAGGTCTCACAGGGCAGCAATGCCTCCTTGGTTCCACAGTGTCACAATGGCCTCTTGCTCCCAAGAGGCACCAAGGTGTCAAACATGTTCCTTCATTCCAGGAGTCCCTGAGGAACAGAACTGGCCCCTTGGTTCCATTTTCCCTGCAGTGTCACAATGTCCCCATCATCACACGAGGTCCTGCTCTGTCACAATGCTCTGCATGGTCCCACAAGGCCCTGAAGTGTCACAGTGGCCTCTTGGTTCCATAAGGCCTCTGAGTGCCACCATGAATTCCTTGGTGCTGCAGTGTCACAATGGAGCCCTGGTTCCACAAGATCCTGCAGTGTCACGAGGGACCCTTGGCTCCATGGGGCACCACAGTGTCACAATTGTTCCCTTAGTTCCAAGAGTCCCTGCAGTGGAACAATGGCCCCTTGATTCCATTGGCCCCAGGCCCTCACAAGGCTCTCCTTGGTTCTGCAGTATCACAATGGCCCCTTGGCTCCCCAGGGCCCTGCAGTGTCACAATCATCACGGAATCTCCCAAGATGGAAAAGACTTTTGAGAACATAAAGTCCAACCTGTGACCCAACACCCCTTTTCACCGACTCCATGGCACTCAGTGCCATATGCAATCTTTCCTGAAACACTTCCAAGGATGGTGACTCACCCACCTCCCTGGGCAGCCCATTCCAATGCCCAATCACTCTTTCAGTGAAGAATACTTCCAAGTGTCCAGCCTAATTGTCCCCTGGTGTAGCTTAAGGCCGTGTCCTCTTTTCCTGTGACTGTTCCCTGGAAAAAGAGCCCAACCTCCACCTGCCGGCACCCTCCTGTCAGAGAGTTGTAGAAAGTGATGAGGTCTCCCTGAGCCTCCTCTTCTCCAGGATAAACATCCCCAGCTCCCTCAGCTGATTCTCACAGGACTTGTGTTCCAGACCCCTCACCAGCCTTGTTGTCCTTCTCTGGTCACACTCCAGCCCCTCCATGTCTTTCCTAATTTGCAGTCCAGAACTGGAATTAACACTTGAGGTGCTGCTCAACCAATGCTGAGCACAGGGGAAGGATCACTGCTCTCTTCCTGCTGGCCACACCATTCCTGATCCATTGTAGTTCCAGGTATTGGATGAGGGAATTAGAGGGAGAGGGTGGGGACAAAGTGTTATTTATTGTCATCCATGAAGGGTCTTGATTTTCATATTTATTCATACTTCAAGGGTTCAATATCAATTGGACATTGCTGGTATCAATCAATAAATACGAAAAGAAATCAGGACAAAATACTTCTCCATGCATTGTTTTCAATATAGTATATAGCATATTCACTTTGAATACACTACTGAAATCTGTCTAATTAATCACAGAAGAATTAAAAACTTAAATTATTCCCAGGGGCTTTTCTTGTTTGGGTGTTTTGAACAAATACTTTTGAGTTTTTTTACTGAATCCCTGAACTGAAGAGGTCAAGAAAGGAGAGTTTATTATTAAGTTTGTTCTGGATTTAACGTTGGCCAAATTGCCAGTGCACCCACTAGAATTTTTTACTCATTTTCTGCTGTGAGATGGGATTAGGAGGAAGGCAAAACCAGCTCAAATTTTAAAGGGTACAAAGAAAAGACTTTATTACTAGAAACTACAAGAAAAAAAATCTCAGTAAAACTTTCAGAACATTTCTCTTCCCCCTACAACTTCTTTTCTTTCACACTGATGACATACAGAAATGGATCAGTCAATTTACAATCTCTATAAATAGCCTTTCGCCAATCTACTTGGGTGAGGAGAACTTTTCATCAGTCTATGGAGATTTTATCACAAGAAAACAGTTTTCTCCCATGCCTCTATGTCACAGTGAATCAGCCATTCAGGAGAATGTAAATCTGATCACTGTGTAAAAATCCCTTCCCATAACTATTTTTGAGGACCATATCAACTTATGAGGCAGCACCCTCAGGCTGAAGGCCTCCCCTCCCCCCTTGGCCCAGGGGTTTTTGATAAAAACTTATCAGGGGCAGCATTCCAGCTATGCCACGGGTCGGTCTGGTCACTCTGGGGGGAGGGGGAAGCAGGCAGGATCTCAGCAGCCGATGGTGCTGTTTAGTAATCCCCCTTTCCCAAGGTACTCACAATTTGGAAGAGGACAGAAAGAGAAGAAATAGAAAACACAAAGAGAAAGACAAAAAGGATACAGAGATGCACACTCTTGGATTCCAGTACTGTTCAGACAGAATTCCAAGAGGGGATAGGGTCAAGATGTGCGCTTGCCTAGTGGTCTGCCTCAAATTCTCCTTGGTCTTCCTGGGTCCTTCCCCCAGGTAGGACTTTTGGTCATTTGGTCACTCAGGAGCTGGGCTGGGGCTCCAGGGTTAGGTGTGGAGCATTGCCTTTGGTGTGACACAGACCACAAGAGCAGGCAGGGACTTGGACTGAGCCCGTGCTCCGTGTTTTTTTAAGCCCCTGGGCCTCCGTGGGCCTTCCCCCCAGGTGGGACTTGTGATTGCTGGGGCAATCAGAGCCTGGGTCAGCACCAGACCTCTGTGTGACTGACTGACAGCTCATCCCGAGGTGTCTGGGACATTGATCCCATCCAGCCTCTGACAGCGACCATGGTGACACTGCAGAACCTCATGGAACCATGGATCAGTTGTGACAAGGATGGCAGCAGATCCAAGGACACCATGGAGACACCATGGAGTCTCATGGAACCAGAGACCATTGTGACATTCTTGTGCCTCATGGATTCAGGGGTACCATTGTGACTCCAGACCCCCACGGAACCAAGGGTCAAGGATGAAGCTGTGGGGCCCATAGAACCAAGGAGCCATTGTGAAACTGAAACATGGGGAATTAAAATTAAAGAGTTAAGGGTAAAAATACAGGAGGATGCTTTAACTAGAAGGGGACTGACAAGATTCTCTGAGTGCTTAACATTCACTGTCTTTGCAAGAACAGGAGGACAGAGCAAGGCTTCAAGATAAGATAGAGGGCCAAGAATGTGCAAACAGGATGGAAGAGAGAGGCCCCTTCCAGATAACGAGGATTCCTTAGACCCCTGAGCCAGCAAAAACTGGTATCAAGGTCTGGAAAGGAACCTAAGACTAATATGCAAAGAAGGTGAGGTTGAAAGTTCAAACTGAGAGGAAGACTGCTTACTTCATCCCAGACAGCCACCAGAACAACCAACAAGGAGCAGTGTGCAGTCACAAAGTGCCGTGGAGCTAATTTTAATATGAAGCAGGGACAGGGGGGATTAGGAAATGAATATGTATTAGGTGCATTGTGCAATCCTAGTTTGCAGAGAATAAAAAGAGAGGCGCAGGTGGCCAAAGGTGTGCATGTTTTTGGAGGAGCTATCCCCCATGCACCTCAGTGCTGAATAAAATACATACCTATAACTTACTTTGTGGGTTATAAAGCTTTTCTGTGCATCGATTTGGATGACCCTGCTGCTCCCCTGAGATTTTGGGGTGCCCTCTTTGCCCACCTCTGAGCTGGAGCCGGTGCAGAATGCCACCTGCACCGACCACACAGACCAAGGCTCCTGGGTGTACCTGCGCTGCATCATCTCCTGAGTAACTCAGGGCTCCCTCCCACCTCTGGGGCCCTTGTCAGGAATTTTGGGGTACCCCTGAATGTTGGGGTGCCCCCCGACAGCTCCCCCACCACGGAGGGTCATCTGTGTCAACATTGACCAAAAGGATGCAACAGTGGCCATTATCTTTTCCCAGCCCATCCAGGAGAGTCAGGACACTTGGACATCCCCAAAAATCACTTGGATATACCTGGGTAGCCCCCAGTATATCCTGGATCACTGCAAAAATCACCTGGATACACCCGGGTACCTCTTGGATAACGGGATCACCCAAAACCCCTAGGGCCCCCCAAAACTGGTGTCCCAAAAATCCTCATTGCTTTGACTGGGTGGATCTGGTGTCCCTAAATCTGCTTTGACTGTAATGGTTAGACCTAAATTCCCATTGACTTCAATGGCTAAACCCAGTGTCCCAAAAATTTTGTTGCTAAAAATCTCAATTTTGGCCTCAGAATTCCCAGAATTTGGACTGAAAACAGAGATTTTTGGGCTTACCTGGAGGCACAGCTCCAGCACAAGCTACAGGTGTGGGATCAGAGATTCAGAATTGACTTCCAGGAATTCATCCAGGACTTCCAGAGAATCAGCATCATGATCCTGGAAGGGAAATTCCTGAAATTCAGCCCAACATTTCACCCAAATTTACCCAAATTTCCCCATTTTAGCACCAAAGTTCCACAAAAGTCCTGTTGAATTTAATGGATAGGCTGGGTGTCCCTAAATCCACCTAGACCTAAACAGGGTAGACCTGGTGTCTCTAAATCCCTGTTGACTTTATTGGGGTAGACCTGGTATCTTTGAATCCCTATTGATTTCTGTTTGGTTAAAACAAAATTCTAATTAAATGACAAACTTATATTCTTCTTTTATATCTATTTTACTTTTAATGCTCTAAATCTCTAAGCTTTCTCCAAGGTCTTAGGTTGACCCTTGTATCCATCTCTTTCTCTGAGCCTGTATGCACAAGGCCCTGAGAGCTCACTGTGCCTGCCTTCCCCACACCATTTTCATCTCTGCCTCCCATTTCCTGCTCTAACTGGAACCTGAGGACACTTTCTCAGTCATATCCCTCACTGGGACCCATGAAAGGTATCAGAAACTTTGGAGTTTGACTGAAATCTTGAGAGGTTTCCTAGCAAACCATGGTCCTGCCTTGATTTCCTCTGGTCTGGTGCAGTCCATTCGGAAGGTTTTGAACTCCAGTTAAGGTAAAATATGTCAAAGAGCTTCTTAGATATTTCTATAGAAATATCCATTCCTTTTTTAAAGGGTAGATTTTATTACTGTTCTCTTTAGAGCAGAGGTGATTGCAGCATTCTGTGGTTGATCTTTGTGAAAAATGGATTTATAAAGGATTCTCAAAGCCTGACTGGAAGCTCACATACTCTTGTACATTTGTATGCAAACTCTGAGATAAGGTGTGCAGACATAGAAAAGCTATGGAATACAGAAGATATTGTTGAGAGTGAGATAGAACTAGAAACAACTTTCAAACCATGGCTTTGCAAAAAGACCAGATATTTTTGAGAACTAGAACTGTGGAAGATGCATTGTGGCAAGACCACATAGGGTAAAATAAGAGGTGATTGGTGTTAGAAGAATTAGCACCATGTGTGGCAAAGGTAATAGGCTAAAAATCATTTCTAAGGTATTTTAACCAGGAAATAACATGACATCTGATAGAATGGCATTGAGTTTTTCATCTCTTATGCTTCACACTTCAACAAGATTGAATATGGAATAAAATCTTTTCAAACGCCTCTCCGTTGCCCTGTCTCTGTAGAGCTGGGATTTCCCAACAGTGCTGTGTCCCTGGACATCAGTCCCTGAGAGGAATCTGAAGGAAAACTTCACAAGAATTCAAAGTGATATTGAAACTCCAAAGTTTTGATGGTTCCCACTGAGGGATAGGACTCAAAATGTGTCCCCAGGTTCCTGTTAGAGCAGAACAATGGAGGCAGTGATGACAGGTGGGGACAAACAAGGGAAAGGTGTCTCTGATGCTCAGCAAACCTGGATGTGTTTCAGGAAAGCAAAGGGCCAAGGGCTGAGCCCCAGCCCTGGCAAGGCAGATCCTGTCCCTCCCTCATTGCTCAGGGCTCTTCCCGGGGCACTGGGCTCGGGGATGTGCAATGCCAAGGGCAGGACCATGGGGCGGCCCCTGCCAGGCTGCTGAGCAGGGACAAGGAGGCAATGAGGCCCCAGCACAGCAAGGCTCACTTGTCCCCTGCTGGCCTCAGGCCCAGGGCCAGCAGCCATGGCCCAAGTGCTGCAGCAGTTGGCTCTGGCAGGGCCTTTCAGCTGCTGCCCATCCCTGTGCCCTCTGCAGCCCAGGCTGTCCTACGGTGTCCATGCCCTGTGCTGACTCAAGGGTTTAGGGATAGGAAAAGGTAGGACTGAAACTGGGAACTTGTGGTGGGTTTTATGGAAATGAGTAAATTGTAATACACATGTAGCAGTTGCATATAAGCAACACACTTTTAGAATCACGTGTACATGTAAGGTTAGGTGTTATCCCCTGCTGGACCTCAGGCCTGGATAAATGATGCCCTCTCTAAACACCAAATTAGTGTTAAGTAGTCCTTTTCTGATATTTTGGAGATTTGGCAACTGTTCATGAGTTGACTCTGGAACCAAGGATTAACTGTGACACCGTGGAACGTCATAGAACAAAGGGTCCATTGTGGCAAAGCAGAGTCCCACAGAGCCAAGGGCCATTTTGACCCTGTGGGGCTACTTGGAATCATTATCCATTCTGACAGAGCAGAGTCATATACAACAGAATTTTGCAGAATCAGCAAGGTTGGAAAAAATGTTGGAGATCAAGTCCAACCTATGCCCTGACACCACCTTGTCTTCCCAGAGACTCCTCTTGTCCAGGATTAACATCCCCAGCTCCCTCAGCCACTCCTCGCAGGCCTCGTGTTCCAGACCCCTCAACAGCCTTATTGCCTTCTCTGGACACCCTCCAGCCCCTCCATGTCCTTCCTAAATTGAGGGCCCAGAACTGGACACTGCACTCAAGGTTCTTCCCAAACAGTGCCGAGCACAGGGGAGGAATCAAATGCCCTGGTCCTGCTGGCCACACCATTCCTGATCCATAGGAGTCCCAGGGGTTGGATGAGGGAAATAGTAGGGATGGGTGGGGACAAAATGTGATTGATTGTCAGCCATGAAGGGTCTTGAATTTCATATCTCTTCAGGTTGCATTAAAAGGTGCTGGGGTCAATATCAATTGGACATGGCTGATATCAAAGTAGAAACAGGAAAAAAGCAAGACAAAACTGTTCTCTCTGCATTATTTTCAATATAGAATGTTCATTTTGAATACACTTCTGAAATTTGTCTAATTGAAAACTTAAATTACTTCCAGGGACTTTTCTTCTTGTGTTTTGAACAAATGTTTATGAGGCTTTGTCACTGAATTCCTGAAGTGAAGAGCTCAAGAAAGAAGAGGCCTCTGGAATAGTAAAATACATCAACAACGTCCAAGTGGCTGAGGATCCATCCTCATCAGAGCAAGAATGATCAGAAATGGGCACAGCTTTGTGGCTGCCCCAGCTCTGGGATGGGCCCTGGGCCTGGAGCAGGAGCAGCTCTGCAGGGCCCCAAGGCCGGGGCTGTTGTGCTGGCCTGGGCAGATGGGATGGCAGCAGGGGCTGCAGAGCTCTCAGGAGCTCAGGGAGAGGGGAGCAGGGCACACAGGGAGCCTCCTTTTGCCTTGGCCAAGCACCTTCCTAATGATCACCCCAAATAGCCACACCCACTGACCACATCCTACTGACCACCCACACTGACCATACCCAGTGAACACACCCTTGCCAAGACACCGATGCCCACACCCCACTGACCACACCCATAGACCACCTGCACTGACCATACCCCCACTGGCTGCACCATTAACCAAACCCCCTGACAGCCCAACTGACCATCCCCACCCAACTACTGAATTGACCACATTCACTGACCACTGACACCCACGGATCACACTCACTAATCACACCCTAATGACCCCCAGCTGAATGTACCCCTACTGACCACACCCCCACTGACCTCAACTGACCACAGCCCACTGACTACACCCAATAACCACACTCCACTGACCACTGCAAGGACCACTGCCCACTGGCCCCAACCACTGATCACACCTACTGTCCAACCCATTGACCACATGCAATGGTCACTCCACTCACCACAAGACAATGACCACCCAAGTGACCATACCCCCACTGACCACACCCACTGACCACCCCCACTGCCCAAAAGGACTATACCAAGTTACCACCCCTCACTGACCAAACCCACTGACCACACCCACTGACCACATCCACTTACCACCCCCAATGACCACTCAACGGACCATATCCACCCACCACACCCACTGCTCACACCCACTGACCACCCCTAATGACCACTCTGCACTGCTCACACCCACTGACTACCACCACTGACCACACCAACAACCACACCCCCTGAGCACCCAACAGACAACCCCCACCCTACTGGCCACATTCACTGACCACTCCCACTGACCACAGCCAGTGACCACACTTGCTGACCACACTCACAAACCCCCTCTGCTGACCTTACCCCAATAACTGCAGCCCACTGAGCACACCCACTGACCACACCCCCCTCCCCACACCCATTGCCCACAACCAGTGATCACACCCCATTGACCACACTCCACTGACCATGCAAACTGAACACAAACCACTGACCACCCCAAATGACTACACACAGTGACTACTCACCACTGACCATCTCCACGGGCCACTGTGGTAACTGGATCAACTGAAATTGGAGACATAAACCTGAGACTGGAAAACTGGGCACTCTGAAGGTGCTAATTAGCACATTCCAAAGCAAATCCTCTTCCTAGCCCTAATTATCAGCTGATCTGAGAGCTTTTGCCATAAAAGGTCAAGTACTCCAGGGTTGGACCTTTGCCCTCAGCTATTCCCCATGTAATGTGAACCTGATCCCCTGACCCTGGTATTTCATTTCTGCCTATCCTTCGATAACATCACTTATGGATACTCTTCACATGGATTAAAGGATGTCCTGGAAAACCATCTCACTCGTCCTTCTATTAATACAGCCACACTATCACCCAGCTGAGCCGGTGAAGTTGTCGTTAGGGGTGAACCCCCAAGAGACGCAACACCCTCAAAACTCACCTGGATAACCTGGGTACCCCTTGAACTTGTGGATCACCTGAAACCCCTGGAGCCCTCCCAAACTGATTGTCCCAAAATCCTCATTGCTTTGATAGGATAAACCTAGTGTCCCTAAATCCCCATTGGCTTTAAGGGGTAGGCCTGGTGTCTGTGCATTCTTACTGACTGCAGTGGGGCAGACCTAGAGTCCTGTTTATCCCCATTTATGTCCCAGTGGTGCCATTTATTTCCCAGTCATCTCATTTATTTCCCAGTTCCCACTTACGCCCCAGTGCTCTCAGTTTGACCAGTAACCCTTCCTGAACAAGCCCTATTAAGGGATAGACCTGGTGTCACTAAATCCGCATTGACTTCAATTGGGTAAATCCAGTGTTCCTCAAACCCCAAATGACTTCAGTACGGTAGATTGGTGTCTGTCAATCACCCTCTAATTCAATGGGAAGACGCTATGTCCCAACATTTTTGGTGCTAAAAATCTCAATTTTGGGCTTGGAATTCCAAGATTTTGGGCTGAAAACAGAGATTTTTTGGGCTTTCTTTCTGTCCAGGGCCCTGGGCCTGAAACTGGGCTTCTGCCTGCTAGAATTCTGAATGGATTGGGGTTTCTCCCAGACTAAAGAGCAACCACTTAGAACCCTGGCTACATTTGGATTCACAAACACTTCCTCCAAAAGGTATTAGGAAACTGGGAGGGTGAGTTTCTTTTCAAAGGGAAAAGGGCCCCTGTTTTTATCCAGGACTCTGTGCCAGAGTGTTGGCTTCTGCCTGCTAAATTTCCGGACTGATCAGGATTTCTCCCAGACTAAAAATGTTACCACTTAAATCTCTGGCTGTTCTTTGAGTGTCAAACACCTCCCCTAATTAGACATTGCAAAAGTGGTGAAGTGAGCTTTATTTCACAGAGAAATAGGCCCCTGTTTGTGTCCAGGGCCCTGGACCTGAGACTGGGCTTCTCCCTGCTAGAAAGAGGGGCCTATTTCTCTGTGAAATAAAGCTCACTTCACCACTTTTGCAATGTCTAATTAGGGGAGGTGTTTGACACTCAAAGAACAGCCAGAGATTTAAGTGGTAACATTTTTAGTCTGGGAGAAATCCTGATCAGTCCGGAAATTTAGCAGGCAGAAGCCCAGTCTCTGAACAAGGGCGCAGGACACAAACAGGGGCCTATTTCTCTGTGAAATGAAGCTCACTTCACCATTTTTGTAATGTCTATTTAGAGGAGTCTTTTGGCATTCAAAGAACAGCCAGGGTTCTAAGTGGTGGCTTCTTTAGTCTGGGTGGAATCCTGATCCATTCGGAATTCTAGCAGGCAGAAGCCCAGTCTCCGGCCCAGATCCCTGGACACAAACAGGGGCCTATTTCTCCATTAAATAAAGCTCACTTCACCACTTTAACACACAACTCCAGCATGGGCCACAGGTGTGGCATCAGGGATTCAGGATTGGCTTCCAGGAATTCATCCAGGACTTCCAGAGTATCAGCACCTTTATCTTGGTGTGGAAATTACCAGAATTCAGCCAAACACTTCCCTCAAATTTACCCAGATTTCCCCATTTTAGCCCCAAATTTCCACAAAATCCCATTTGACTTTTATGGTAGACCAAATGTGATGTCCTGAAATCCCCACTGACTTTAATGCAGTACACTTGGTGTCCCTACATGCCTATTGAATTCAATGGAGTAAACCGGATGTCCAAAAAATCCCTATCGAGAGATTAATATTACAAGAGACAGGGTAACTGAGAGACGTTGTACAAGATGATTTATTGCTTTATTACATCAGTCTCATAGAAGGGTGAGACATTAAAAGTGTTATATCCAATGTCATAATATCAGAAGCCACCTCATTCTTAGTTACAATGCCTTATGTTAGTTTTTTAACCAATCAAATACTTCTATGATATTCACTAGTGTCTCTTTACACCTCTCATTAATTGCTTTGCTTCTCATGGCTTTGCTGCAATATGTCATTTTACAAACAATCATATAACACTTCACAAACCCATATTGATACATCTTAGGCTTCTAACTAACTTTAAAACAGGTTCTATTGCTAAACTTTTAAATATTTTCCTATCTTTGTTAACATATTGTTTTTCTTCCTTAATACATGTTTCTGTTTACTTAAAACATATTTCTACATAAATACAAACTTACAATCTTGTTTCATGTCTATTTTACTTTTAATGCTCTAATTCTCCAAGCTTTCTCCGAGGTCTTAGGTCAAACTTTGGATTCATCTCTGTCTCTGAGCCTGTATGCACAAGGCACTGAGAGCTCTCCATGTCTGCATTTCCCACACCATTGTCATCTCTGCCTCCAATTTCCTGCTCTAACTGGAACCTGGGGACACTTTTCTCAGTTGTGTTCCTCAGTGGGACCCATGAATGGCATCAGAAACTTTGGAGTTTGATTATGACTGAATTCTTGAGAGATTTCCTACCAAACCACAGTCCTGCCATGATTTCCTTCTGGTCTAGTGCAACTCCAGTTATGGAGAAATATGTTGAAGAGCTTCTTAGATATAGCTATTCATATTTTAAAGAGTGTATTTATTACTGTTATCTTTAGATCAGAGGTGATTGCAGCATTCTGTGATTGATATTTGTGAGAAATGGAGTTGTAAAGGATTCTCAAAGCCTGACTGAAAGCTCACACAGTCTTGTACATGTGTATGCAAACTCTGAGAGAAGGTGTGCTGACTTAGAAAGAATGGAATAGAGAAAACATTGTTGAGAGGGAGACTAGAAACAAGTTTCAAACCATGGCCTTGCAAAAAGACTAGATATTCTGGAGAATTATAACTGTGAAAGATGCATTGTGTCAAGACAGTGTGGAGTAAAATAATAGGTGATTGATGTTACAAGTATTAGAGCCATTGTGGAGCAAATGTTAAAAAGCTGAAAAATAGTTATGAGGTATTGTAACCAGGAAATAAGTTGGCTTCTGATAGAATGGCATTGACTTTTACATCTCTTATGTTTCACCCTTCAACAAGACTGATAAGGAATAAAATCTTTTAAATGCCTCCCAATTCCCCCATCTCTACAGAGCTGGAATTTTCCAACAGTGCTAAGTCCCTGGACATCAGTCCCTGAGAGGGAGCTGCAGGAAAGCTTCTCCAGAAATCAAAGTCATATTCAAACTCCAAAATTTCTTGAAGTTTTAATGGGTCCCACTGAGGGACACGGCTGTGAAAGTGTCCCCAGGTTCCAGTTAGGGCAGAACAATGGAGGCACTCATAACAAGTAAGAAAAAAAACAAGGGAAAGTTTTCTCTGATTCTGAGTAAACATGGATGAGTTTCAGGAATGCAAAGGGCCAAGGCTGAGCCCCAGCCCCTGGCAAGGCAGATCCTGTCCCTCCCTCATTGCTCAGGGCTCCTCCCGGGCCACTGGGCTCTGGGGATGTGCAATGCCAAGGGCAGGACCATGGGGCGGCCCCTGCCAGGCTGCTGAGCAGGGACAAGGAGGCAATGAGGCCCCAGCACAGCAAGGCTCACTTGTCCCCTGCTGGCCTCAGGCCCAGGGCCAGCATCCATGGCCCAAGTGCTGCAGCAGTTGGCTCTGGCAGGGCCTTTCAGCTGCTGCCCATCCCTGTGCCCTCTGCAGCCCAGGCTGTCCTACGGTGTCCATGCCCTGCGCCTCTGTCCCTGCAGGCTGTCGTCATCCCCTGGCTGCCCCACCTCGCTGGCCCTTCCTTTGCTGACAGCTCTGCATCCTGCCTGCCTCTGCCTGGCCACACAAAGCCTTGGACTGCTCCAGACTCCTTCTGGGGGACGTGTTGCACTACAGCCCTGCCCTGATATGGAAATTCTGGTCTCCTTGTTTCCATTCTTGACCACCCCAGCTGCACTTTACATTAATTCTTTCTTTCTCAGGTTGTTTTCCACAGTGTCAAATAGATTCACCATCTCTGAAATAGATGTTTAAACACTCTCATGGCTCTCCTGCACTCTCCTCAGTTTCCACCCCATGGAGCACAGAGCTTCTTTGTCTCTATACTGGTCATGTACTCGAGGCCTCCAAATCCCATCTTGGGAGATCTCTGAGCCCTCTTCAAGGTGTTTTCAAATGAAAACATTCTGCTCACAATCTAAGTAAATCACCAGTGCCCATGGCCAACCTGACCTGTCTGTCCTGGCTTTTGTCTGGCAGCAATCTTAAGATTGATGAAACTTTGGAGGCCAAATCCCAGTTTTGGCCATGGCCCCTTGATGAGAAGCCTGGTTCTTTTCCATAGGAATAAAGGAACAAATCCTCAGTATTCTGAAAGCAGATGAGAGGTGACCACCAGAGGTCAAGGCCTGTCAGACTTTGCTGTTACGGTAGCTTTTGTCTGGGAGAAGCCCTTGTATATAGGGAATTTTTAAGGGGCAGTACCAATTTCAGCCATGGGCATCAGGAAAGAGAGAAGGTTCTTTTCCATGGGAAGGAAAGCACAGAGCCCCAGTGCTCCAGGGGAAGATGAGAGACAGCCCTTGACATGCCAAGGTCAGCTGGACTGGTCAGGTGGCCCCCGAGAAGCCAAACCAGCCAGATCTGTTCCATGTCCACTTGGTTCCACGGGTCCCCACAAGGTCACAATGGTTCCTTGGATCCATGGTAGCCTGCATTGTCACAAGGGCCCCTTAATTTCACAAGGCACCACAGTGTCACCATGGTCTCCACAGAAAGGAAACCACAGAACTCCAGTGTTTCAGGGGCTGATGAACGGCAGACACCAGAGACCAAGGCCAGATAGACCTGTCTGTCCTGACAGGTTTGCCTGGGGACAGCCCTTGGATATACAGAATTCAGAATGTGGAATCCTAATTGTGTCCATGGGCCCGTGGAGAGATGGATTGTTCTTTTCCATAGGAAGGCAAGCATAGAGCCCTGGTGTTTCAGGGCCAGATGAGCAGTAGGCACTGGAGGCCAAGGCCAACCATTTGTCCTGGCAGGCTTTCATCTGGGTGCAACACTTGGATATACGGAATTTTGTGGGCAGAATACGGAATTCAGCCATGAGCACCTGGATGAGAAGGTCAGTTCCTTCCCACAGGAAAGAAAGCACAGAGCCCTAGTATTTCAGGGTGAAATAGGCTAAACACCCCTGTCTTTCCTGGTAGCTTTTCCCATCCAGGAAAAACCCTTGAATATAGGGAATTTTGGAGGAGAAGTACCAATTTTGGCCATGGATGATGGGCAGGAAGGACAGGTTTTCCATAGCAAGGACAGTGCCAGTGTTTGAAGGCAGGTGAGAGCTGACTCTCAGGAAGCCAAGGGAAGCCAAACTTGTTTGTAATGGCAATCTTTGTCTAGAACAATCTCTGAATACAGGGAATTTTGAAGGCAGAATCCCACTTTGGCCATGGGCGCCTTGAGGACAAGGACACTACCTTTTTGTTTGAAGGAAAGCCCAGAGCCCCAGTGTTTCAGGGGGATATGAGAAGAGACCCTTGACAAGCCAAGGGCAGTTGGGTCAGTCAGGCTAAGCCAACTAGATCTGTTACCTGTTCCCTTAGATCCATGGGGTCCTGCAGTGTCACACTGGCCCCTTGTTCTCATGGGGGCCTGCAGTGTCACAATGTTCCCTTTCTTCCATAATGCCTTGCAGTGTCAAAATGGTTTCCTTGGTTCCATGGGACTGCACAGTGACACAATGGCCCCTTGGTTCCATGAGGCTGCAGAGTGTCACAATGGTCTCTGTGGTTCCATGTAGTCCTGCAGTGTCCCAAGGGTCCCTGTGGCTGCACAAGGCCCAGCTGTGTCACACTGGCCCTTTGCTTCCTTGGGGTCCCACAGTGTAACAACTGTCCCTTGCTTCCATGAGGCCTTGCAGTGTCACAATGGTCTCCTTGCTTCCACAAGGTCCTGCAGAGCCCCTTAATTCAACGAGGCCTTGAAGTGCTCTCCAGTATTCCATGAAGGCCCACGATGTCACATTCAGCCTTTGGTTCCATGGTGTCCCCACTGTCACATGAACCCTCAGTTCCATGGGGCTGCAGTGTCACAATGGTCTCCTTGGTTCTGTGGTGCCTGTGGCAGGACATGTACCCACCCCTACCACAGACAGTCGGTGCATAAAGAGATAACCCGGGTGAGAGGCCCAGCAAGGCGCCATCTCTGGTGCCAAAAGGGCTCAGGCCTCAGCTAAGAATCAACATCTTAGCCTGGAGAGCAGATGTGGGAAGAGATAAAAGAAGTATTCTTGACTGAGAGACACTGTTTTACAAACTGTAAAAGAAAATGAGTTATCACAGAGGCAGAAACTGCGAAATGCACACCCTGAAGGTGAAGGACTTCTTCCTGTAGTTTGGACACAGATTCCATGGTTACTTTCCTGGGAATTGAGGGAAAGGATCTCCATGTGAGATCCCACCAGCAATTGGATGGTAAGATACATTGAATCCTTAGTGGTGTTATTTCTTTGCTACCTGTAGCATTAAGAGGTACTTTTAACCTGGTGCTGTATATACATGCTAGAAGTATCTTTTTGTCCTTATTCCTGTGTAGCATTAGTTTAATGTCTTATATCTGTTAGTTGTCCTCCTATTAAATAAATAATTCAATCTATAATACATGGAATCAGCCATTGTTAAATAACTTGCAAAGGAGAGTGTGTTTTGGGGTGCTGGCCACCTCCATAAAGGCACAGCCTGCTGCCAGAGGCCTGGACAAAGGGCAGGGACTCTCTAAACTCTCACTTCCACTCGTAACAGTGTCACACAGTGCCACAATTGCCCCTCGGCCCGACAGGGCCCCGCAGTGTCACAATGGACTCCTTGATTCTGTGGAGCCCAAAGTGTCCCAAGGGCCCCTTTGTTAATGAGGCCTGTTGTGTCACAGTGGTCTCCATGATTCCATCAGGCTCTGCAATGTCACAACAGAGCATTGGTTCCATGACACCACACAGCGTCACAATGTTCCCTTGGCTCTGCAATGCCAGAATGCCCACTTGGTCCCTTGGAGCTCACGGTGTCACCATTGTGCCCTTGGTTCCACGAGTCCCTGCAGTGCCACAATGTCCTTAGGTTAGACACACATTGTCATTATGGTCTCCACGATTCCATGAGGCCACTCTGCTTCCAAATGGCCTCCTTGGTGCCACAATCCCCTGGTGGGAAGGAGAAGCAGCTGACAGGAAGGTCGCACACATATGTATGTATAACAGAAAGATCTTTGAATGTAGAATCTGAAGAAGGTATAGAAATGACAGCAAGTTTTGATGTGGAAGAAAAGAATTGCGGAGCGAGTTTTACTGGGTAACTAAGAAGGCAAAGAGCAAGTGAGTTGGAAGGGGCTTTTATGACTAAGAACAAAGGATAGATCCACCTCAAACAAAAGATATTCTTACCAAGCAAAAAGATTTTCACAAACAAAAATGCCATGTTGCAAGTAGAGAAAAGATCTCAGAATTTTCCACTGCAGGAAAACTGAAGAACAACTTCTAGCTTAAACTGTAACGTGCTAACCTTTTATGATTGGAAATAGTAACATGAATATGGGAATGTTAGTAGTTGTGATAGGCTATAGGTAATAGTAAAGGTATTGATTAATTGTCATGTTTTAAGATGCTCTGTAATGAAAAGTATATAATGCATTGTAACTGGAATTAGAGGAAGCTTTCAGATGAACCCACAGCCGTAGCTGAAAAGGCTGTGGGCAAGGGGTCTTGTCACCCACGGCCCGTGAATTGCTGCATTATTTGGATACAATAAACAGCATTTAAAAGAGCCTGCCTGGAGTCCCACATCGCTCATTTTAGGCTCTTACAATACCCTGTAGTGCAACAATGGTCTCCTTGGTTCCACGGGGTCAGAATGCACCCTTCATCTCATGGAGGCTCACACTGTGCTCCCCTTCATTCCATGGGGCCTGCTGTGCTCAAATGGCCTCTTGGTTAAACAAGGCCCTGCAGTGCCACAATGTCCCCTCGGATCCAGTGGGTCCCAAGGAGTCACAACAGTCTCTGTTGTTCCATGAGGTCCTGCAATGTCACAGTGGACCTCTGGTTCCATGAAGCCCCACCATGAACAATTGGCCCCTTGGTTCCATGAGGCCTGGCACAATCAGAATGGCCCCTTTGTGTCATGGGGCTCAGGCCTTGGCCCTTTGCATTCCTGAAACACATCCAGGTTTGCTCAGCATCAGAAAGACCTTTCCCTTGTTTGTCCTCACGTGTCTTCAGTGCCTCCATTGTTCTGCTCTAACTGGGACCTGGGGACACTTATTCAGTTGTGATCCTCAGTGGGATCCATTAAAATTGTAAGAAACTTCAGTGTTTCAGTCTGGGTCCTTGTGGAACCACAGAGGCCACTGTGACACTGCAGGGCCTTGTGGAACCAAGGGGCCAGTGTTCCACTGCAAGGACTCTTGGAACTAAGGGAACAGTTGTGACACTGTGGTGCCCCATGGAACCAAGGGTCCCTCGTGACACTGCAGGATCTTGTGCAACCAGGGCTCCATTGTGACACTGCAGCACCAAGGAATCCATGGTGGCACTCTGAGGCTCATGGAACCAAGAGGCCACTGTGACCCTGCAGTTTTGCTTCTGACTCCTTGAGCAGCTTCTTCAGCCTTCTCTCAGTGTCTCAGGGTCCTGGACTCAACCCCAAATCCATGTGGGGACTGATTAAAAAACCAAAAATCCCTCAGGAGCCCTTCAATTTTCTTCAAATCTCCAGGGCTTGTGCAGTTCATTGGAGTAATTTTGGAGTTTTCTTGAGGAAGAAGACTTCAAAGGGCACCTTATGATCTTTTTTTTTTTAATCAATGGAATATTTTTTTCAATTCAGAGAACAGTTCAGTTCAGACTGAAGCATTTTCCAAGTGATCTTGATGCTGAATGTCTCATTAGGAGCTCTGGGCACGCAGAAGAATGAGCCCTTTGAGGGCTGATCTTGTTTGGACAACCTGCTCCTCACCCCTAGCCTCACCATGCCTGACATCACCCACCTGGGACTGACATCCCTGTGCCCTGCATCAGAACCTTGTCCCCTGAGCTCTGCAGCTGGGTGTCCCAGCCCATTGCACCGTGTCCCACCTGCTCTCCTCAGGGCTCTGCCTGCACACAGGCCCAGGAGAAGTTTTCTTGTTTGTGAAGAAAGAATGGAAAAGCCTGAGCAGGTTTCCTGAACAGCAAACCCCACTGAGGAATCACATGCTCAGTCCAGGCTGTCTGGAATGATGTCACCTTTCCACAAGGGACAGTGGGACCAGACATGATCTCTGTAAGCAGAATACTCTGAGTCTTTCACCTGAATTCTCTGTCCTTGTCCTTTCCCTGGATCTCTGTTGCAGATGGAAATTGCTGGTGCCATTCTCACCTTTAACCCCTCTTTTGAACGCAGACAGGCGTTCCCAGGTGTGTTAAGCAGGATTTGCTCAGTGTTTCCACAAAACTTTTGTGTTTCTCAGGGAATAAAGGACCCATTTTGACACTGAGGAGGCAACATGGAAGCAAGGAGTCAATTGTGACACTTGGTTCCCATGGAACCAAGGGCCCATTGTGACACAGCAGGGCCACATGGATCCAGTGGTCCATTGTGACACTGTGGATCTACGGAGACCATGGCAGCAGAGCTGGAACCCCATGGAACCAAGGAGTCCATGGTGTCCCAGTGGGGCTGCATGGACCCAATTGTCCATTGTTACCCTGCCCATCCAAGGAGTCCATCTTGACACCACGGAAGCTCATGGAACGAGGTAGGCCATGGTGACACTGCAGAACTTCATGAAACCAAACATCCATTGTGACCCAGCAGGGCATCATTGGAACCAAGGAACCGCTGCTGACAGTACAGAAACTCATGGAACCAGGGGCTGTTGTGGCTCTGCAGAACCAGCACAGCTGCTGGACCTTGTCCCCTGGTCCTTGGGAAGTGAATGTGGTAAGTTGGGTGGGCGGGGGAACGTGGGCAGTGGTGTGGCCAGTAGGTTTGGTCAGTGGAGTGTGGTCAGTGGATGTGGGAAGTGGGTGTGGGCAGAAGGTGTGGTCAGTGTTTGCGGTCAATGGAGGGGTGCTCAGTTGAGTGGTCATTTGGTGTGGTCAGTGGATGAGGTCATTGGATGTGTTCAGTGGGTATGCTCAGTGGAAGTATGGTCATTTGGGGGGTGAGTGGGGTGCAGTCAGTGGGTGTGGTCAGTGGGTGTGAGCAGTGGAGAGTGGTCAGTGGGTGTGGTCATTTGGGGTGGTCAGTGTGTTTGTTCAGTTTGATGGTCAGTGGATGCTGACTGTGGATGGCCATTGTGGTATGGTCAGTGAGAGTGGTGTGTGGGTGTGGGCAGTTGAGGTGTGGTCAGTGGTTGTGGTCAGGGTGTTTGGTCAGTTTGCGTGGTCAGTGGTTTGTGGCCAGTGGTTGTGGTCAGTGGTGGTGTGATCAGTCTGTTGTCAGTGGGTGTGGGCAGTGGGATGTGATCAGTAGCTGTGGTCAGTGGATGTGGACAGTTGGGAGGTTTCTGAGGCGTGGTAAGTAGGTGTGGTCAGTTAGGTGGTCAGTTGGTGTGGTCATGGGTGGCAGAGTGGTCAGTGAGTGTGGTGAGTGAGTGTGGTCAGTGGGTGTGGAGAACAAGAAAGGCATTCACAGTCAGGGAAAGCAGCTCCTGTTGTTTTGCCTGGGTCAGCTCTGTGCCCTCTCCCTGTCTGTCAGCCTTTCGGTCACTCCCACCTGTTTCCCTCTTGGCCCTTTGCTCCAACCCCACCCTTGTGGCACCCCCATGGCCCCTGGTAATTGGTCTCTGATGCTCTTCCCTGCCTGTTCATCCCATGTATTTAACCTGGACCCTTACAAAGTACGTGGCCTTTGTTCTCTGAACCATGGACGGTGCACACGTGTGGCTGAAATAAATATCTCTGTGAAGCCCCTGCAAAGGCCCTTCCTGCTTCTTACTTGCTGTCACCCTAAACAACATCAAACACAACAAATGGGGTGCAGGCAGTGGTGTGTGGGACAAGGGTGTGGTCAGTGGGTGTGGTCATTAGCCAGGTCCATGTGATTTGGTCAGTGGAGGTGGTCATTGTGTTTTGTCAGTGGGTACTGTCGGCGGGTGTGGGCATTGGTGTCTGGGCAACGGCGTTGGTCAGTTGGTGTGGTCATTGGGGGTGGTCATTGGGTGCAGTCAGTGGGTTGCAGTCAGTGGATGTGGGCAGTTGGTAAGTAACCGGGGTGTGGTCAGTTGGTGTGCTCAGTGGGTGTGGTCAGTGGAGTGACCATTGCTGTGGTAAGTTGGTGCAGTCAGTGGGCATGGTCATTGGGGTGGTCACTGGATTTGGTCAGTGGGTGTGGTCCCTGGTTGTGGGCAATGGCTGTGGGCAGTGGTGTGTGATCAGTGGGTGTGGTCAGTGAATGTGGTCAGTTGGGTAGTCGGGTGGTGGTGGTCACTTAGGGGGTCGGGGGTTTGGTCATTCGTGTGGTCAGTGGGGTGTGGTCAGTGGGATTGTCATTGAGGTGGTCATTGGTGTGTAGTCAGGGTGTGTGGTCATTTGGTGTGGTCAGTGGGTGTACGGTCAGTTGGGCGGTCACTGGGGTGTGGTCAGGGGTTCTAGCACGTGGATGTGGTCCATGGAAGTGGTCAGTCAGTATGGTCAGTAGATGTAGTTGGTGTGGATGTTCAGTGGGGGTGGGGTCAGTGATTGTGGTCACTGGATGTGGTCAGTTTGGTTTTAGTTGGGGTGTGGTCAGTGGTTAAGGTCAGTGGGGGTGTGCTCAGTGGGGGTTCGGTCAGTTTGAGGGTCTTTGGGGTAGAGTCAATTGCTGCAGTCAGTGGGGGTGGTCAGTGGGTGTGAGCAGTGCAGAGTGGTCATTGGGTGTAGTCAGTGGTTGTGGGCTGTGGATGTGGTGAGTTGGAAAATTGTGAGGGGTGTGGTCATTAGGGGTGTGGGCATTGGTGTCTTGGCAATGGGTGTGTTCACTGGGTGTGGTCGGTGGGGTGTGGTCACTGGGTGTAGTCAGTGGGTGTGTACTTTTGGGGTGGTCATTGGGAAGGTGCTTGGCCAAGGCAAAAGGAGGCTCCCTGTGTGCCCTGCTCCCCTCTCCCTGAGCTCCTGAGAGCTCTGCAGCCCCTGCTGCCATCCCATCTGCCCAGGCCAGCACAACAGCCCCGGCCTTGGGGCCCTGCAGAGCTGCTCCTGCTCCAGGCCCATCCCAGAGCTAGGGCAACCACAAAGCTGTGCCCATTTCTGTTCATTCCTGCTCTGATGAGAATGGATCCTCAGCCACTTGGAGGATGATGATGCATTTTACTGTTCTGAAAGCTTCTTCTTTTTGAGCTCTTCAGTTCAGGAATTCTGTGGCAAAGACTCATAAATATTTCTTGAAAACACCCAAACAAGGAACACCTCTGGGAATAATTTAAGTTTTCAATTCTTCTGTGGTTAATTGGGAAGATGTCAGATATGTATTCCAAGTGAATATACTTTATTGGAAACAATGTGGAGAGAGCTTTTGTATTCTTGTCTTTTCGTGTTTATAGAAGGATATCAGCCATGTCCAAATGATATTGACCCCCAGAACCTTCTAATGCAGTCTGAACGGATATGAAAAGCAAGACCCATCATGGCTGACAATCAATCATGTATTGTCATTGTCCTTCCCCCATCATTTCCCTCATTGAAGCCCTGGGTCCCCTATGGATCAGGAATGGTGTGGCCAGCAGGACCAGGGCAGTGATTCTTCCCCTGTGCTCAGCAATGTTTGGGCAGCACCTCGACTGCTGTGTCCAGTTCTGGGCCCCCCAATTTAGGAAGGACATGGAGGGGCTGGAGGGTGTCCAGAGAAGGGCAACAAGGCTGGTGAGGGGTCTGAAACTCAAGTGCTGTGAGGAGTGGCTGAGGGAGCTGGGGATGTTTATCCTGGAGGAATCTCAGGGGAGATCTCATCACTCTCTAAAACTCCCTGACAGGAGGGTGCAGCCAGGTGGGGGTCAGGCTCTTTTCCCAAGGAACCGTGACAGTACAAGAGGACACAGCCTTAAGCTGCACAAGGAAATATTTAGGCTTGACATTAGGAAATATTCTTCACAAAAAGAGTGATTTGGCATTGGAATTGGCTGCCCAGGGAGGTAGGTGAGTCACTTACTGGAACTGTTTCAGCATAGACTGGATATGGCACTGAGTGCCATGGTCTGGGTGACAAGGTGCTGTTGGGTCACAGGTTGGACTTGATGCTCTCAAAGGCCTTTTCCAGCCTGGGTAATTCTGTGATGATTGTGACACTGCAGGGCCCTGGGGAAGCAAGGGGCCATTGTGACACTGCAGGGCCTCGTGGAACTGAGAGGACCATAGTGACACTGTGTATGACATGGCACCACAGAGCCAAGGGGCCACTGTGACACTGTGGGGCTACATGGAAGCAAGGAGTCCATGGTGACAGTCTGGGTCCTTGTGGAACCACAGAGGCCACTGTGACCCTGCAGGGCTTGTGGGACCATGCAGAGCATTGTGACAGAGCAGGACCTCGTGTGATGATGGGGCCAGTGGGGCCACTGTTGCTCCTCAGGGACTCATGGAATGAAGGAAACGTTTGAAACCGTGGTGGCCCTTGGGACCAAGAGACCATTGTGACACTGTGGAACCAAGGAGAGCATTGCTGCACTGTGAGACCTCATGGAACCAGGGATGCACTGTGGCACTGCAGAGCCCAAGGAATACAAGGGACTTTGTGACACCACAGGGTCCCATGGAACCAGAGGGACATTGTGACATGTCATGGAATTGTGAGGCCTCATGGAATCTTGGAGACCATTATGACGCTCCAGGGCCATATAGAACTGTGATGACACCAAGCTGGGTGTGAGTGTGGATTTGCTGGAGGGATCTGGACAGGCTGGATCCAGGGCCCAAATCCAACAAGGTGAGGTTTAACAAGACTAAGTGCTGGGTCATGAACTTTGGCCACAACAACCCCTGCAGAGCTCCATGCTGGGGACAGAGTGGCTGGAGAGTGGCCAGTCAGAAAGGGACCTGGGGACTCTGATGGACAGCAGGCTGGACATGAGCCAGCAGTGTGCCCAGGTGGCCAAGAAGGCAAATTGCTCCTGGCTTGGATCAGGAATGGTGTGGCCAGCAGGACCAGGGCAGTGATTCTTCCCCTGTGTTCAGCATGGCTGAGGCTGGACCTTGATTCTTCATTCTCTTCTGGGCCTCCACAATTTAAGGAAGACATGGAGGCGCTGGGGTGTGTTCAGAGAAGGTTAAAAAAACTGGCGAGGGTTATGGAACACGAATCCTTTGAGGAGTAGCTGAGGGAGCTGGGGTTGTTTATCATGGAGGAGGCTCAAGAGAGACAAGATAGCATCAGGGCACAGGTTGTACTTGATGATCTCCAAGGACTTTTCTAGCCTGCCTGATTCTGGGATTCTCTGAAACCACCCTTGGAGCAGCTGCAGGATGAGCCCTGGGCCTCCTCTTCAGAATGTCCAGCAGCCCAGGTCCCTCAGCTTCTCCACACAGCCCCAAAGCCCATCCTGTCAGTCCTGCAGAGCCTCTCCAGCCCCTCCTCACTGCCCAGAACAGGGAGCCCCACACCCAGACACACCAGCACAGATGTGCCCCCCTGGCCTGTGGTGCCTCTGGCAAGGGAGCAGCACGAGGCACTGCAGGAGCCTGCAGACAATTCCTGAAGCACTTGTAGGATGATCCTGCTCACCAAGGGACATTCCCATGGTTCCAGTTCAGGAAATGAAATGGGGAGTGGGGCCAGAGAGGAAAGGGCAAGCAGGGATGGGCTGTTCGAAGGGGATGGAACAGAGATGGGAAATAGGAACAAATGTGGACCAGGGAAAAGTAAAGAAAGCAAAGGTGAACACAAGGAAATGCTTAGAGCAGTTTGGGGATGGCTGCCAGGCAGCCCTGGCTCTAAGCAATGATGTCTGCAGGGGGACAGGGAACTCACAGCTCAAGGGAACAAACTTTCTGGCTGACTGCAGAGGCCACAATAAACCTGAGTGGTTTCCCTCCCATCCCCAGCCATTGCTGGCCCAGGGGCTGATGGCATTTGTGCTCACTCAGCTCCATCTCCCCACAGCAGCACCATGGGGGTGCTGACAGCCTGCTCTGTGCAGTGCAAACAGGGGCTCCTGAGCCAGTGCTGCCGTGTCTGTGCCTGCAAGGATGCGGCACCTGTGTGAGCTGGGGGAGAGGCCAGGGCTGCAGAGGGGGGATGTTGTTGGCAGGTGCATGAGGACGCTCTGGGACGCTGCCCTGGGCTGTCCAGCGCAGTGGGGATGGATCAGCCCCTGCTCTGCTGCTCTTTGCCAGGGTCTCCCCCTTGCAGGGCCCTTGCAGAGCACCAGCCATGCTGTTTGCCCCCAGCCTGCCCACGGCCAGCCTGGGGCTGCTCACAGGGGTTTTCTCTGCTCAGCATTGGCCTGGCCAAGTGTTGTGGAGAGAGCCTGGCCAAGGAGCCTGGAGCCCCAGGCCCTGCCCTGAGGCGTCAGCACTGCCCCAGCAGTGCCCATGGCCTGTCCCTGCTGCAGCCCCGGCACTGCCACCCCTAGGGCTGTGCCCGGCCCCGAGAGCACTCAGGCCCTGCAGCAACACGAGGGGCAGGAGGGCAGCTGGGGCAATGGCACGGGAGCAGCACTGGCAACACCAAGTGCTGCTGCTGCTGGGCACAGCTGCTGTGCCAGCACTGATCTGCCCCAGCTCTGCACACAGACATTGCTGCTGCAGCTCCAGAGAATGGAACAAATTGGAGATCTCTGGTAAAAACTTTGCTTGGACATCCTTTAGTTCACTTATGGCCCCTGATAGCACAGATCCACATTGTCACAATCTGTGGCCACAGGGTTGGTGGTGTGAAACCAAATGAGAAATGGCACAAACAATGACATTTCTTTGTGGATAGTATGAAAAAGAGGTAAAACAAGGTAAAAGAACCTCCAAAAGGAAACCAAGAAGTATCAAATGTGACTTTTATTGTGAATGTTTTTCAGAAATTGGCCAGAGGTTTAATATTTTTGAAAGCAGCCTTTCATCAGTCTCCACAGGGCATCCTTGAGCTCCTGGTTCCTCAGGCTGTAGATGAAGGGGTTCAGGGCTGGAGGCACCACTGAGTACAGAACTGACAGGGACAGATCCAGGGATGGGGAGGAGATGGAGGGGGGCTTCAGGTTGGCTAGTGTGCCAGTACTGATGAAAAGGGAGACCACAGCCAGGTGAGGGAGGCAGGTGGAAAAGGCTTTGTGCCGTCCCTTCTCAGAGGGGATCCTCAGCATGGCCCTGAAGATCTGCACATAGGAGAAAACAATGAACACAAAACAACCAAATACCAAACAGGCACTAACAGCAATGAGCCCAAGTTCCCTGAGGTAGGAGTGCGAGCAGGAGAGCTTGAGGATGTGTGGGATTTCACAGAAGAACTGGCCCAGGGCATTGCCCTGACACAGGGGTAGGGAAAATGTACTGACTGTGTGCAGCAGAGCATTGAGAAAGGCACTGGCCCAGGCAGCTGCTGCCATGTGGGCACAAGCTCTGCTGCCCAGGAGGGTCCCGTAGTGCAGGGGTTTGCAGATGGACACGTAGCGGTCGTAGCACATGATGGTCAGGAGGGAATACTCTGCTGAAATAAAGAAAACAAAGCAGAAAACCTGAGCAGCACATCCAGAGTAGGAGATGTTCCTGATGTCCCAGAGGGAATTGTGCATGGCTTTGGGCACAGTGGTGCAGATGGAGCCCAGGTCAGTGAGGGCCAGGTTGAGCAGGAAGAAGAACATGGGGGTGTGCAGGTGGTGGCCGCAGGCTACGGCGCTGATGATGAGGCCGTTGCCCAGGAAGAGGCAGAAGTGCAGGAGCTGCAGCTGCCGCGTGTCTGCCAGTGCCAGCAGGAGGAAGTGGCTGATGGAGCTGGTGTTGAACATTGCATCACTTGGGACATTGTGGACTGTTGAAAGAAAACATTGACAAAGTGGGACAGATTTCTTTGAGTCAATCATAAGCTATTTTTTTCACTGAATATTACTTCTCTTTTTTGTGCGTAATTTCACTTACCTTGGTTTAAAATTTTTGAGTTCCATTTTTTTCTGTTGACTTACTGCCGCATCTTCAGCAATGCTTTCAGCCTGAACACTGGTGAGCACAAAGGAAAATTAGGGTCCCTGTACCCCAGTGCAGTCAGACTGCTGACCCACACAGGTTTCTTTTACTCATTTTATCTCTCTCAATTTCAGGGTGACTACACTTAAAACATGCTTGAAAATAAAGTGGACTCTTTGTAAGGTCTGATTTAAATGTCACTTTTTTGAAACTCTTCTGTCTTTACCTGTGAAGCCGGACAGGAAGAGATATCCAGGGTTGTTCTGGCTCTCTGCTGTCTGCAGTTGTGCCTACTGGGAGATGTTTCTCTCTATCCAAGTCCTTGCCAGTACTCCCAGAGCCCAGCCCATCCCTGGGGGCTCAGCTCTGCCCTGCACACCCCTCCCAGCACAGGGCACTGCCCAGAGGCATCTCCCTGTCAGCAGGGCCTTAAGGGCAGCTCAGACAAACTAAGATGCAGCAAGTCAAGGTGCTGCTGCTGCTGTCTGTAGGCAGAGGAGGGTGAGGAGGCACTTTGTGAGGGAGATCTGAGGCAGATCTGCTGATGCCCAGTGGGACAGTGCAGGAGTCTCAGTGACACAGACACACCTGACAGCCCCTTTCCCTTCCCTTCAGGAGAAAGCTGAGAGCAGCCCTGGCCATGCAGCACCATCTGCACAGCAGGAGGACTCTGCCCTGATGGGGGTGGCTCCTTCCACCTCCAACTTCTCCCCACAGTCCATGGGGAGCTGCCAGGCAGGCTGAGAGCTGCCCCTGGCAGGTGGCACATGCCCTGGCCTGGCCAAGAGCCCTGAGGGCTGCAGGAGCTGCTCTGCAGGACAGCCCTGGGCAGCCCTGGCTGCAGCCCCAGCTTCAGCCCCTGCAGCCGTCCCTGGCAGCAGGAGCCGTCCTGCCCTGTCCCTCTGACGGTGCCCAGGGCAGCCCCGCTCTGCAGCACATCCTCCTCCTCCTCCTGTGCCTCAGAGAAACTGGGAGAATCCTCCTGACATATCCCCCAGGCTGTGGGCTGTGCTGGCTCCAGGAGATCCCTCCAGGAGCACAGGGGACATTGCCCTGCACCCACAGACTCACCATGTCCAGGGCTGTGAAGATGTTTCCCCAAGTGAAGTCTCAGCTCAATGTCTTCCCAGTGCTGATTGCCTTTAGCCTGTCTGTGCCTGGCTCCTGTCCCCTCAGTGCCTGCAGGCAGTGCCCTCAGCCCTGCTGGGCCTGGAGAGGAGCTGCTCCTCAGCAGAAATGTCTTTTTGAAGCTCTCCTTGGTTTACCTTGGGAGCTGCCTCAGTGCCAGAAGCCCAGCCCAGCTCAGCAGCACAGACACAGCACAAGGATTTTTAATGAGACTCTTGGGGATTTTCTGCTGTTTACATCAGACACAGTCCCTGAGAGAGTGCTCAAAAAAACTTCTCAATAACTCGAAGTTAAATTCAAACTCCTAATTTTGTTGAATTTTTAATGGGTCCCACTGAGAATGTTTCCCCAGGTTCCAGGTAGAATAGAACAATGGAGTCAGCGATGACAGGTGGGGACAAACAGGGGAAATGTGTGTCTGATGCTGAGCAAACCTGGATGTGTTTCAGGAATGCAAAGGGCCAAGGCCTGAGCCCCAGCCCCTGGCAAGGCAGATCCTGTCCCTCCCTCATTGCTCAGGGCTCTTCCCGGGCCACTGGGCTCTGGGGATGTGCAATGCCAAGGGCAGGACCATGGGGTGGCCCCTGCCAGGCTGCTGAGCAGGGACAAGGAGGCAATGAGGCCCCAGCACAGCAAGGCTCACTTGTCCCCTGCTGGCCTCAGGCCCAGGGCCAGCAGCCATGGCCCAAGTGCTGCAGCAGTTGGCTCTGGCAGGGCCTTTCAGCTGCTGCCCATCCCTGTGCCCTCTGCAGCCCAGGCTGTCCTACGGTGTCCATGCCCTGCGCCTCTGTCCCTGCAGGCTGTCGTCATCCCCCGGCTGCCCCACCTCGCTGGCCCTTCCTTTGCTGACAGCTCTTCATCCTGCCTGCCTCTGCCTGGCCACACAAAGCCTTGGCCTTGATACCAAGATGGTTCATTCAATTTTTACTGTGCCTGTGAACTTTTATCACAGGAACAAGGCATCCAGGGGCTGCTTTCCCAGCAGGGACAAGATGAAGGCATCCGGCTCAAGGGGGCAGTGATAGAAAAACAAGGACTGAACTTGGGGACTTGGAGTGTGTTTTATGGAAATGGGCAAATTTAAATATACACGTATTCACTGAATATAAGAGAAACACATGTAGAGTATTTTATCTACGTTAGCTTAAGTGTTATATCATATTGGACTTGAGGCCTGGAAAACTGACGCTCTCTTTAACACTAAATTATTGTGAAGGAGTCTTAGTCTGATATTTGGAGATTTGGTGACAGTAGGGCCTCACAGAACCAAGGAGTCAACTGTGACACTATGGAACCCCAAGGAACAAAGGGGTCTTTTGACACTGTGGGAGTTCATGGAACCAAACCCATTTTGACAGAGTGGGGCCACATGGAACCTATGGTTCAATGTCACACTGCAGATTCAAGGAGACCATGGTGGCACTGAGAAACGTCATGCAACCAAAAGTCCATCGTGACAGAGAAAGGCCTCATGGACCCAAGGGGGCACTGTTACACTGTCGGCCACATGGAACCAATGGTCCATTGTTGTACTGCAGATCCATGGTGACACTGTGGAACCTCCTGCAACCGTGGGTGCATTGTGACACTGCAGGGCCTCACAGAACCAAGGTGACCATGTTATACTACAGAACCTCGTGGGACAAAGGGTCCATGGTGACACTGCAGAACTGTTCGTGAGATTATGATAGCTCATGGAACCAGAAATCCATTGTGACCAAGGGGCTATTGTGACACTGTGGATCCAAGGAGGCCATGGTGACACAACCTCATGGAACCAAGGTTCTATTGTTACTCTGTGATGACTCATGAAACCAGAGGTCCATTGTGACATTGGCCTCATGGAACAATGGAGACTATTATGAAGCAAAACAACAGAATAATTGAGGTTGGAAAAGATCCTGAGATCATCAATTCCTACCTATGACCTAACATCACCTTATGAACTAAACCATGGCTCTGAGTTCCACGTCCAGTCTTTTTGTTCTTCCTTTATCGGCAGAAACCTGTCCTTCAAACCAGGACAGGAATTAAGGAGTCATTTGTTACAATACTGGGTAACACTGAACCAAGGAGGCCATTGCGGCACAGCAGGGCCTCATGGAACCAAGGGCACAAGAGCGACACCGTGAGCTCCAAGGGACCAAGGGGGCATTCTCACACTGCAGAACCAAAGAGAGAATTGTGACACTATGGGGCATCATGGAGCTGAGGGTCTATTGTGACACAGCACAGCCTCATGAAACCATGGAGGTCATTTGTAAAATTTGAGGCTTTGTGAAAACAAAGGGCCATTGTAGCATTTCAGGGCCTTATGAAACCCAGGAAACCGTAGTGACACTGTGGGGCCATCATGACACTGTGGGGTCTCATGGAATCATGGAGACTACTGTGACACTTTGTGGCCCCATGGAACCACGGAGTCTATTGTGAGTCTATTGCAGCCTCATTGAAGCAAGGAACCATTTTGACACTATGGGGTCTTGCCAGGCCAAGGAGTGATTATGTCACTATGTGACACCACTGAGCCAAGGAACCATTATGACACTACAGGGCCCCATGGAACTAAAGATTCATGTAGCAGCGTGGGAACCCATGGAATCAAATGTCCACTGTGACATTGCGGGGCCTCATGGAATCCTGGAGGCCATGATGACACTTTGAGGCCTCGTTGAATCAAGGGGCTCTGCAGGGCCTCGTGGAACCAAGGAGACCCTTCTGCCATTGTGACTCCCCATGGGACCAAGGGTCCTTTGGGATACTGTTGTGTGGGAAATGCAGCCACGGAGAGCTCTCAGGGCCTTGTGCCCAAAAGATCAGAGATAGAGATGGATCCAAGGCTTACCTAAGACCTTGGGGAAGGCTTAGAGAATTAGAGCATTAAAATCAAACAGACATGAAACAAGAATGTAAGTTGGTAGTTTAAGTAAAAATATGTTTAAACAAACAGAAATATGTATTATGTAAGCAAAGCAATATGTTAAGTAAGGCTGTAAAAGATTTTAAAGTTTAGCAATGGAGTCTGCTATAAAGTTAGCTAGAAGTTGAAGATGCATCAATGTAAGTTTGTGAATTGTTATATGATTGGTTAAAAATGACACATTGCAAAAAATCCGTGAAAAGCTAAGCAATTAATGATTGGTATAAGAAGATGCTAGCAAGCTTTGTAGAAGTATTTCGTTGGCTAAAATATTTATATAAGGCATTGTAGCTAATAATTAAGTGTCTTCTGATACTGCGTTGTTGGATCTAACACCTTTAATACCTCACTGTTCTGTGAGACTGGTGCCATGAGGAAATAAACCGTATTTTACAAGGTCTCTCAGTTGCCCTTCCCTCACAGCATTTACATCCCAATATGTGGTACCAAGGAGACCCTTGTGACACTGTGGGGCCTCATGGAAGAAGGGAGGACCCATTGTGACACACCAGGGAATCGTGCAGCCAAGGGGCCATTGTGACACTGCAGGACCTCATGGAATAATGGAGACCATTGTGACACTCTGCAGCCTCATGGAACCAAGGATCCATTGTGTCATTGTGCAGTCCTGTGGAACCAAGGAAAGCATTCTGACACTGCAAGGCCTCATGGGAGCAAGGGATCCTTGTGACACTGCAGAGCCCCATGGAAACAAGGGGCCAGTGTGACACATCTGGACCTCATGGAACCGAGGGTACAATACAACACTACCGTTGTGACACTGCAGGGTCCCATGCAAACAAGAGGCCACTGTGAAATTGCTGAGCCCCATGGATCCAAGGTAACAGGTAACAGATCTGGTTGGCTTGGCCTGACTGGTCCAACTGCCCTTGACATGTTGAGTGAGGAGAGAAGACAATGACTGTGTATGATTGATGTGAATCAGGCAAAAGCCTCTAAACATGGTTTATATTTACTTCCTCTCTTGGATTACACAGTCAAACATTATTTCATTGGTAACTTCTCTTTGTCCGTGCATCTCTTGATTGGTAGCTCCACTTTGTCCACAGGGCAGGCATGCATCTTTTTCTTAATCTAAATGGTTGATACCATAAGCGTCATTTTACTCAGGTTGACACCCCTGTGTTTGTCAGCAATTTTCTGCTACTTCTTTCTTCTTGCAATATCAGTTGTTTAATCCACTGAGATGACCTCATTCAGAAGGTGAGGCTGGTTCATTTACTACCTGTCCATTTTCTTGTCAATATGATCCTACAATACCCCCTTCTTTTTTTTGAACCAAACCTTCTTTATAGCATTTGCAACAATGTTTGTTGTTCTCCTAAGTATACATAGGCACAAGCATTCATACCAACACTATTACAGCCAACAAGGTAGGTCCCTGGATCAGAATATCTTCCAAGCATCCACTAATTCCCCAACCTTCAAGCCTTTCTCCCAGTCCTCCATCAGTTAATTTTTTCATATTCTCTTTCAGTTGTGCCAGTTTCCTGTGAATTGATTCTGAGTGATCAGAAAGGTTCATACAACACGTTCCTTAAAAATCCTCACACCCATGTCCTTAAGCTAACAGTAAAAAATCAATAGCATCTCTATCTTGTAAAGTTGCATGCCTTATGCTATCTACATCAGTTAAAAACTGTGATATCACTTCAGAGGTTAAGCTTATTTGGTTAGCGGTCCAATATCCTAATTTGTTGAGTGTCTTAAGTGCCTTTCCTGCTGCAGCTTGGGGTAAACCCAAGAGTTTAGAACACGTGCAGGTTCATCCCAAAATGGTACTGTTTCATCACAGTCTGGTCCTAATTGATTTTTATGTCTCCTTTTCCTTGCTTTTTATGGAACATTCCATATTGCGTGATTCAGTAACTGCTTATGGTCTGGCCCAAACATGGTCAATTTTCCAATAGAACAAGGTCTGCCTACCGGGTTACTTGGAATCCCAGCCCAGGCCCTATCTCTTCAAATCAATAAGATTCCATTAGGTAATTGCAATCCCTGTGTATTCTTTTCCCACATGTCACTGTATAGCTTGTTTCTGGGGAGTAGCTGTTAGAGTCATCCCCTCTATCTATCAAGTACACTGCTAGGCTGTACAGTAACTTTTAATGACTTTCTATTTCCTACTATTAGCTGCTTTGCCTCTTGTGCATTAGCTTTAAAATACAGACATCTGTCCTTGGCCGTAAAGATCCTAACAAATTAAATTTTTGTGGCTCAATCTGCTCAATTGAATCTGTATGATTCAATTGCATTATTATTTTTCCCATCCAGCAGGCAATCCCATCAATCCCACATTTCAGAGTTTGGCACATTGCATTAGCTTGAGTCAGATTCATTGCTGCCCACGTTTTGTTTTTTACAAGGTCCCTAAATTGTGTAGCTTCAAACCATGGCAATCCAATCAGAGAGGTCCTAAAATGATCTCCTAAATGATGGGGTGGCCATAGATAAACATGAGGATTGCTCTCCTCTCTGGTTGGCAAAAGTGACCTGTATGTTTTCCCTGGGGTTAATTTGCACTGCTGGATGTTCATTAGTTACTGTTACCCATAGCCCAATCAAGAACATCCTTAGCTTCCCATTGATTAACCACATTTTCCAGCTTGTTGATTTCACCCAATAATGGATTGGAATCTGAATATACTTGCCAAACTTCTTAGTTAGGCATACTACATCTTTAGTCAGTCTCCCTGTGCCAAACCAATGTTCTTATCCTCTTATGCTCATGCTCTGCTACAATTAATAATTCAATAGCTTCTTCTGCTACCTCTGATTCCTTTGTAATACACATTCTACAGAAGGTACAAATGAAAAATAGGCTGTGTTTATACCATTGATTTTTACACCCTTCACTCTGATCTAAAATGCAACAGATACAGTGACAATCATCCTTGAAACTAAATCCACTTGTTTAACTTCCATCTGGCTAGTCTCTGTCCCTGGTCTCGAGCTTCTATCAGTTATCCACAGTCTCGCCCATTTTGCTTGGATCCATCTAGTGCCAGAATCACACTTGAAATATTTTAAATCTCGGCTGCTTTTTTCTTGTTTAAAAGCTGCAGCAAATGCAGTAGCCATGCATCCTGCTTTTTCCTCAGCTGTGCCTACTCTGGAGCAAGCTTCAATCATTTCCACCACAGTCGCAGCTCTTGGCAGAGCCTGCAACAATCGCTAAGAGGCTGGATTAGCATTTTCTACAGCTAAGGTCATAAGCAAAGCTTCTCTTACAGAATCGGTAAGCGTTGTTTTTTCTAAAGCATTTTTCATCCTGTATAGGAACTACATGTACGGTTCTTTAATATCTTGTTCAATTTTCACATTAGAGGGAGTTGGTTTCCCAGCCTCTGGTCATGTTTTTAAAGCGTCCCTTGCTAGACCTTGTGACTGCCATAAAGCTTCTAAGTGCAGTCGTGCTTGTACTTGTGCATTGGAAGAGGGTCCCTGACCTAGTAACATATCTACAGAAATTCCCCTTAACAGATCCTCATCATTCTTTTCCAGATTGCTAACTGCGGCAATGTGACACAAATCAGACCACCTTGTCTGCTGTATCAACTCTTGCATAGGTGTGAATATCAGTCTAGCTATCTGCCTGCTATCAAAAGGGGTTAAGAGTGATCCAGTAAAAATATTGTCAATAAACATTTGTGTATAGGGAGAGGTTAACCCATACTGCAAAACCGACTGTCCAGCTCCTTTAATAACCTTCCAGTCTACTGTGAAGCACGTATTCAGACACCTCCCTCCATTTCCGTCACTCCCCTCCCAGTTCTACTGGATAAGCCATTGGAATAAATTCACTCTCAATCATTGCGTCCTCTATCAGTCCTTTCCAATCTGGGAATCATCATTGTCCTGGCTCATCCATATTTTTAACGTAAGTCCCTGTCAGCGAATCCATGGCTGCCACTTCGCCTCATATGAATTGCTCATGCAGTTTCTGTTGTTGTTCCAACTCCTGCAATTACTTAAATATCTCCAGTGCTTATAAAGGTTGATCACCCATCACTTGTCGAGTATACTGGCCACCGGGTGATGGTGGAGTTGATGGAGGGAGTGGTGGGTACAGGAGGCGAGTGTGAGGGGCAGGTTGTGGTGGAGGGATTGCAGCTCCCTGTCCCTCTGGCTTAGTTTCCATCTGCTGATTTTTTGCTGAGCTTGGTGCCTCTTGAGTGTTAACAATGCCTGGGTACTGTGCTGGAGATAAGTTCTGTACCGTCTGTGATCCTTCTCCTTTTGCTTCTTCCAGCAGTGGTGCCGAAGGAGAAGCAAAGGAAGGAATGCCAGGATCATTGACAAATAACATTTCTTGAGTATGTGGACAGTGAGTACAGCTCTAGAGCAGCAAATGCTCCAGCGGCAGCATTGCATTCTACCTTCATTTCCTGGATTACAGTAATTACCGATTTCCAAGTTGTTGCTACTTCTCTTACCTCCTTTCATCCATTACTTACCTCATGCCACAGAAACTGTCCTATTTGTTCCCATGTCTCTACTTTAAATGCAACATTCACTTTTGCATTCGCTTTGGGGCAGTCTGTGTTCCCTGCTCCACAATAACAGTTCTCTGAGGATAAGCTCATTGTATTTAATCCCTCTCTTAGAAAGGATATGGAGAAACTTCAGTATTGCACTTTCTTCTCTAGATAAATTTTGCCCCATCTCCTCCTCCCAGCTGCTCCCCTCACTTGGGCACCAATTGCAACGTAGGTTAGTCAGTCTCAGGCCATCCTCTGACCTGCTGCTCTCAGTCCCGCTGAGCCGTCCTCCAGCTGGTCTCTCCTTCTGAGTCCTTCTGCCGCGTTTCCTCCAATTCTGGTCACGCCGGGGTCACCATCAGAGGAGAGGAGACAAAGGACTCTGCACGATTCAATGTGAATCCAGCAGAAGCCGTTAATTGTGCACCTAAACATTGCTTATATTTACTTCTTATGACAAATTATTTAATTGGTAGCTTCGCTTTGTCCACACATCTCTTGATTGGTAGCTCTCTTATTGTCTGAGAGGCAAGCACACGTCTTCTTCTTCATCTAATGGGTTGATACAATAAGCACAATTTTACTTGAGTTGACTCCTATGTTTGTCAGCAACTTTCTGCTTCTTCTATCTTTTTGCAACATCAGCTTTATTATCCACAGAGATGACTTCATTCAGAAGCTTAGGCTGGTTCATTTAGTATGTGTCCATTTTCCTGTCAATATGATCCTACACTGTGCTGCCTCATTTGTGCCTGGCCCAGCTCTGTGTGGGGCAGAGGGAGAACAAGGGGCAGCTCCCTCCCAGCCCCCAGGGACTCCTCTGGCCCTGGGAATTGTCAGCACCCACTGCTCCAGCCACCGCTTCTGCTGGCACTGACAGCAACACCCAAACTGTGGCTGATCCCAAGGAAGCAGCAGCATTGCAATCTTTGCTAGTGATGGTTGGGTGCATTGCTGAAATTCTCCTTTTGTGACCCTTTGCTGCTATGAACTACAGTAAATGACACTGATTCCTGAACTTGGTGTCTGTGTCTCTGCTGCTGACCCTGCCCACTGGTAAAACAGTGTTGGTGTAGTCTGGCTAGATCACCACAAAATGTTGTTTTCTAAATGTAAATGTAAGGAATCAGTTCTGTCTGAAATTCCCAGGTAAAGGGAAAACCTTCCCTAGAGTTTGCTGGCTCTGGAGTGGGCTGAGTTCAGAGCACAGTGAGAGTAATGGGGAAGTCGGCTGAAAGAAGCTGAACTACTGGATGTATTAAAATATGGAAAAATGAAAAGAACTTGTGTGTTTGGGAAGATGAGGATGAATTTTGTTAGCAGCACCCCAGAAACAGCATCAACACAGAGAACGATTGATGTCAAAATGCTCCCAGATGGAGTGACAGAAAAGGTTTTTAATCTTGAGCTTGGATTCATTTGTGCAAAGCAAAGAGTAATATTATAATCAAAAATTATACACATATATATAATATAATAAAAATTTGATGTATGTACATCGCATATGTATAATGACATTGTAATGTAATGGTCCAAATACTAATTTTTTTAGCTTTTGCTTCTCAGGGATGTAAAACTTCATATTCCACACAAAATTATTGGCCAGGACACAAACATCACTGATGAACTCTATGAGATTATATACAGTGAATGAAGGAGGAAGGGATGAAATTGGCAGTTTATGTAGGGTTTGCTGACACTAAGATGTGGAATGTTTTCTCTGTTCCTGTGAAAAATAAAGACTGTTGGGCTTTTCATATACCAGACCACCAAGCTACAGCACTGATTGAACAGATGAAGAGGTTGCTAAAAGAGCAGTTGAAAAAATGAGGAGATGGGAAGGTGTCGCAATGAAAATCCCATCTCACAGATGTGCTCCATACCCTTAACAACTGCCCCACTGGGGAATGGAAACGCCTGGATGTGCATGGCTGCACCCAATGTGCAAATACAGCCATGGACAGTGACACTGTGACAGCCTGAGAAATTATTCTGGGGGTGATGGCCCCTGACAGGGCCACCCCAGAGGCTGCAGGGCTGGACCTTTATGCATTAGAATTAGGATGAATCAGAAGCAAATGAGAGCTATCAATACTGGAATAGGAATTTAGATTCCTCCAGGACACTTTGGTTTGATAAATGCTCACTTGAGCTTGGCATTGAAGTGTTCATGTCTTGGGAGGAGTAACTGGTGCAGATTATCAAGAGAAATTGAAGTAATTCTCTCAAACAGTAGTGAACAACTAGATGATTCAATTCCATGGCAAGGTAGCATAATTATTAATATTGCAGTTTTTAAAACAACTGTGAAAAAAGAACATCCACCTCAAATCACTGCTGTTCATGGAGATAAAGGGTTTGGATGCACCAGTCCTAATAATGGAGTCAGAGTGTGGGTGCAGAGGCCAAATGGTCCTCCCAGGCCAGCTGAAGGAACAGCTCTGGGGAAAGATAGCACTGTTTGAATGCTGAAAACTGGGTGAGAAGGATGGGAATATGTCCCTGCAGCCAAGTGTTCTGTGCCACAACAAGTGGATGTTATGGGATATTGTTTTACAGATCCTGTAGGACCAAATCTCCCTGTTTGTCCCAACAGCTCTTTGGAAAATGCCCTGATCCATGGGGCTCCAAGTGAAGGCTGCTGTGACACTGAGGCACTTCCACACAAATTCCATCCAGGAGCCTGGGTGCCCTCAGGGACTGGGACCAGGCACCTCTCCAGCCAGAGGGGAAAGGACCCACCAAGCCTTGCCACCCACAGACAGCGTGGTACAGCTGAACAGCAAAGGACCTTGGGGACATTATGGAATTAAAAAAGTGTCAACTCCATTAAAAGGTGTCTCCTGGTTTGAAGGACAGGTGTCTGCCAAGTAAGGCAGAAATTTTCCTTTGAAGCACAGACCCGAATTCCACTCCCCCCCAAATATTATAAACGTTTGAATCAAGGATTCTGAGGCAGAGATAAGGGGGTAGGAATAACAGCTCTTTTACTAATATATCTAACTGTACCAGCAGAAACAACAGCAGTTGTTAAAATGACTAACAAAAGAGAACAGATAACTCGGTTCCAGTCCTTTCTTTAGCTGTGAGCACGCTCTCTCTCGGTGGGAGCGGAGGCGGGAGAGGGGCGGCCGCGGCTGCGCCGGTCTCAGGGGGGAGCGGCTGGAGCGGGCAGCTCCTCGCTCACCGTTTGGGTTCTGGTGCTCAGCTGTGTCCGCAGAGACTGGAGGCTGTAGCAGAGGAGATGCAGGGCAGGTGATGGCAGAGGGTCTGGCTCTCCTGCCTTCGGCCGCGTGGCTCCAAGACCGAGAGGATCCTCCTCCCAGCCCCCGGAAACACGAGTCCCCTCCGGAAGCACGAGAGCCCCTCTCCAAGCCGATCCCACCCACCCCTTTTGTCCAGAGTCAGCAAAGATCCGCGGTGTAATCGGCCAGCTCCGGGAAAAATTCTTTAAATTGACACAGTAATAGGAAAACACTCAACCCCCAACAGCTACTCATTGCAATATCCTCCAATTCCAAGCAAACATTATAATGGACATAATCAGACTAACACCAACTAAAGTGAGTAATACAATAATTGGATGAACCAGTGTGTTGAGTATTCCGGTTCCTTTAGGTGACCATCTGAAGAGCGCATCCCACCAACGGTAAGAGATGTCTACTTCCAACCTTTTGAAAACTCTGCGTTTCGTTTCCGTGTCGTGGTGTATTGTGATCAGAGTCTTTCTCCCTATGTTCTTAAGTTCTTTGAGAATCTCCTTTAAGTCCTCATGCTTCAATTGCTGCTTGATTAAAGTCAAATTCATCCCGATAGGTACAGGTGATATTTCCTGTACAGCAGTCAGATTCCCTTTTATATATTGATGTGATACCACAGGTGCTTGATAAGAAAAGTCACAACCTTCAATTCTAACATAGTTGCAAATACACAGATTGGACTGGGTTTCATTTATAGTTAATTTGTCTACCCAAATTGTGGAGCATGGTGTTCTAAGACACACACAGCCCTGGCCTGTGTACACAAGTAAGGTTTTCTAGTTGGCTGAGTGAACTTCAAAGTGGCAAATGCTTTGCTCTGTATCCAGGCAAGTATCTTGATTGTTATTTATATTTCCTTCACATATAAACCCCAATTGTTTCCTCATGGTACAAGACTTTTAATACATTTTTCTTTTAATATATTTTTCTATTAATATAGAATAGTCCTCCATTTCCCTTCAGCCTTTTGTGCCCACATCCTATGGTCAGAAAGGTATAGGAGGCTCCTTCATGGTTTAATCCTGAGGTGTATCAGGCTCACTTATGTGAGCCTTATGTATAGTTAAAACAGCAGCCAATTTATTCATTAACACTTCTGAGTCCATAGAGTTCAAGATTCCTGATCCTGTTCCTAGTATCCCAGTAAGATCTCTTTTCCATCTGAGCATATCAGGTGCACGTTTCTGTAACCAAGTCATCCAATCCATATAGGAAGTGGTAAGGACTGGGGTACATTCTGATCCTATAGCAGAAGCATTAACTTGCATTTCCATTTCTACTCGCTTCAGGGACCACTCTGGATTCAACAATAATCTTTGGGTCCCTACTCTCTTAATAGCATAAGGTCCAATTTTGGTAATTATTGGCTGAATTGTCCTCCTTGAGGTAGTTTGGGTTTGAGTGACTGTGGTTTCTTCCAGTCTCTGGGTCAGAGGATTTTCTGCAGTCTCATCTATCACGCAATCCTGAGTAATATTGTAATCTAATCTATAATCCCTAACTGCACACACTTCAATTTTAAGTCTAAACTCAGGATGGGTGGACAAAAATGTCTCACAACATCCAGAATCAATTCAACTTCCATAGGTTTCTGGTGGTACTTATGGAATCCGACCAGAACAAACGTGTATTCACAACCCCAAACATTTCTCCCTTCCCAGACAGTTGCATTGGTAACCATCATTTGGGATAACAGCCTACAGGAGTAAGTGTCATAAGCTTTTCCTTGGCAAAAATATCTTCCAATTGTACTATACATATATATGTGGTGTTGCATTAACTTTGGTCACAGTTATGGCCATAATTACAGCTCTCCAGGCTAACATTTCTATCTAAAATCTATTCACCTTTCTCAAGTAAGTTTGAAATTCAGTTCATTATTACCCAGTGTTGCTTTCCAAGGAGCTTCTGGAGCCTTCTTTGCTTGCATAAGATGAATCTAAGCATTCTGTTCCTCCATCTGGATTGCAATATTAGTGGTGAGAAGCGCCTGGAACACTTCTTCCCACTGAGGCTCCAGAGTCTTTTCTGTAAAAGACTTTACAATAATCTCCAGGTTGTGTGTCATGTACTGGGCCATCTAATTCTCTGCTTCGAGCCCTAGCCACACGCTTCTCAGTTTCTCTGAGTTGTTTTTCAGGTCCACCATGTACCTGTGTTGGGTTTCTTCCCCTACTTGGGCGGGTGTTCCCTGCTGTACTCCATATGGTCTTCCACAGAGAATCTCAAAAGGACTCAGTTCTCTTTTGCCCTCAGTTTAGTCCGGATCCACAAAAATTCTAATGGAAGATCCTGGGGCCAAGGTAATTGAGCTTCATATCGTAATCTTGCAATTTGCCATTTAATCAAATGATTCACTTTTTCCACTTGGCCGCTTGACTGAGGGTGATAAGGGGGTGTGAAGTTCCCAATCTATACCCAACAGGTGGCTAATTTGCTGTACAACCTTTGAAATGGAATGTGGCCCTTTATCTGAGGATATTGTGGCTGGAACCCCAAAGTGTGGTATCATTTCTTGTAACAGTACCTTGGTGACCTCTCGTGCTTTGGCAGTTCTGGTAGGAAAGGCTTCTGGCCACTCCCAGAAGGTGTCTATTAACACCAATAAGTATCAATACACCCCTTTTCTTGGAAGTTCTGAGAAACCAATTTGCCACTGTTGCCCAGGCCCTTAGCCTCTTACAATTTGTCCAAGTTTTGGTTTGGTAATATTTTTGGGATTGGTTTGAAGGCAAACACTACATTGTCGAGTCATTTGGATGACTGTGCCTTTTAAGTTTCTGGCAACAATCCTGTCTCTTAAATAATTATACCAGGCATCCATTCCCAATGGATTTTCTAATGTTCCTCTTTTACTAATGCCCATAACATATGGGAGGGGACTACAAGCCTTCCTTTCCAATCTTAAGTGATGGCCCATCCTTCTTTGTTATAACTTCCATTTTCTGCTTTAATGAGCCTCTTATCCTTTTTGTTATAATTTGGCTTACCTTCCAGGGAAATCTGTCCATCTGGAACTAAGCGTGATTCAATGGATACCTCACCTTTGGCTGCCTCTTTTGCCTCTCTGTCTGCCAGCTCATTTCCTTCTTCCAATTCGGAGCTCACTTTCTGGTGGGCCTTAATACAAATGACAGCTACCTTTGCAGGCAGCTGGACTGCATCTAACAGTCTAACTATCTCCTGTGCATGTTTAATGCTCCTTCCTTGTGAATTCAACAGTCCTCTTCCTTTCCAAATGGCTCCATGTGCATGCACAACCCCAAATGCAGGTCTTGGATCTGTATAGATGTTAATTTCTTTTCCCTTTGCCAATTCCCAGGCATAGATTAAAGCAATTATTTCGGCCGTTTGTGCAGAAGTATTTGTTGACAGTGGTCCAGACTCTATCACTTCTCTGCAAGTGGTAATTGCATACCCAGTATGCCTCTTCCCACTGGTGACAAAACCGCTTCCATCAGTGAAGCAGGTCTCAGTGTTCTCAAGAGAAGTGTCCTTCAGGTCCATGTGACTGGAATAGGTGACCTCAGTGGTCTACAATCAATCACGGACCACTGGTTCTCCTGTATTTCCACTGAGGAAGGAAGCTGGGTTCACAAGGTTAGTGACTTTAATCTCAATATCATCTTGTTCTAGCATTATAGCTTGGTACTTCAGGAATCTCTGTGAGGAGAGCCACTGTTCCCATTTTACTTCCAATACTGCAGATACTGTATGGGACACTAGCACAGTCATCTTCTGGCCCAGGGTTAATTTGCATGCTGAATTTAATTTGGCTGCTGAATCTAGTTGCTTAGAAAAGTAAGCAACCACCCTTCGATAAGGGTCAAGGTCCTGTGCCAGTATTCCCAGAGCCATCCCTTGCTTCTCGTGACAAAACAGGAAAAATGGTTTACTCACGTCTAGAAGTCCCAAGACTGGGGCTGAATGAGGGTTTTCTTTAACTGGTCGAAGGCTCAGGTAGCCTTTTCTGTCCATTGGAGATCCTTGTTCCCTTCTGTGATTAGGGCATACAGGGGTTTAACCAACAGTCCATAATTGTAAATCCACAATCTGCACTTTCATTCCAAGAAAGGTTCTCAGTTCTTTCACTGATTGGGGTCTTGGGGTCTGGCACATTGCCTCTTTATGGCCTTGCCCTAGAGTCCTCTGTCCAGCACTGATCTCATAGCCCAAGTAGATAAAAGTGTTTATTTAACCATCTGAGCCTTCTTTTGAGATACTCAATACCCTTGCAGACCTAAAAAGTTCAAGAGGCATACTGTCCGGTTTACACATGCCTCTTGGGTTTGTGTAGCTATCAGGAGGTCAAACACATACTGCAACAGTTGCCCCTCTCCTGATGGGGCTTCCCAGGATTCTGGGTCTCTTGCAAGTTTTTCTCTGAATATCATGGGACTATTTTTAAAATCCTGGGCCAGGACCGTAAGTGTGAGCTGAGTCTTATGAACTGTATTTGGGGATTCCCTTTCAAATGCAAAAATTTTCTGACTGTTTTTGAGGAGAGGGAGGCAAACATAAACATATTTCAAATCTAAAAGAGTTAACCAGGTTAGTTCAGGGATCAAGTATGCTAACAATGTATCTGGGTTTGCAACCACTGGGTATAAGTCCTCAGTTATTTTGATAACAGCTGGCAAATCCTGTACTAATCTCTATGATCCATCGGGCTTTTTAATGGGCAAAATGAGAGTGCTGAAGTCAATTGACATTATTTTAATAATGCTATCTGCAAAAAGTTTTCAATTATTGAGCTGATTCCCTCCCTGTCTTCCTTTCTCCGGGGTTACTGTTTGACCCTAACTGGTTTCTTCCCTTCCTTAAGCTTGACCTGCACAGGGGATGCATTCTTTGCCCATCCAGGTGTGCTAGATGCCCACACACCTGGAAATACCAGATCCATTATTTTCTTGTGACTTTCTTGTTCATCTTTAGTTTTATCCTCATTAATTTTCTCATCAACTGTTAACATTAGGCTTAGTACTTCCATGTATTGTTGATCCTTAACATCCAAAAGGATCTCCCCATTTTTAACAGGATTTTTGCTTCTAGCTGTTCCCTCTACCCAAAAGTGCTTTTGGGGCATACAGCATGTATAAGAATTTATGAATCCACCACTATTTTCCAAGTTTATATTTTAATGGAGTGCAAAACTATGCTTTCTCAGTTTTGTCAGCTACCCCTCTCACCATAACATAATCATCTGTTACAGGCATTAGTGCCTTATTCAACACTGAATATTTTGCTCCTGTGTTCACTGAAAATTCCATTTTCTTTCCTATAGCTTAACTATAACTAGAGCGTCTGCCAGGTTAAGACCTTCCAGTCCGCCTCGGTTTTCTCTGACATGTGCAGCCACTGCCTCCCTCCTGGGGTTCCCTCTTCTTTGTTCATTGCTTTCTCTCCATTCAGGACACTGATTTTTCCAATAACCAAATGTTCTGCAAAGTACACACTGGTCTTTCTTAAGGCGAGGTTGACCTTGTCTATGTGGTCCTTGCCCACATCTCCCTTTGTCCTGGTCCCTTATTACTGCTACCAAATTTTCTTTCTTACATTTTTCTTCTCGATTACTACAACTCCCCATGCTTCTTCTAATAAGGCCTCTACGTTCCACCCCATTGGTCCCTTAATCTTTTGGAGTTTACGCCTAATGTCACCAGTGGGCTGTCCTAAAAATAAACTCACCTACTGTTGTATCCTTTCTTCCGATCAGGATCTAGGGATGTATAGCATCTCATTGTATCTTGCAATTTACCTAGAAAGTCAGTAGGGCTTTCCAAAGGACCCTGCTTGACTGCGTAAAGGGCTGATCAATTAATTGTTTTAGGTATTGCCCTCTCCATACCTTGTAGTATAAAACCTTGATAGTTCTTTAATTTGTCTTTATGAAGTCAATTGTTTGGATCCCAATTTGGATCTTGAAGCGGAAAAATTCTTTGACATCCTGATTTGTTCCTCTGAAAGAATTTTCTGCTATGCTCCCTGCTACTTTTAAAACTAATTGCTTTTCTGTTTCAGTTAAGGCATCTAGCATTAGGTGTATATCTCCCCAGTCTGGATCGTGTTGCTTAATCAAAAACTTAAATCTCTTATTCGTACCTCTCAGATCTCTCCAACAGTTTTTAGCAGCTTTCTCCCATGCCTCTAAATCATTTGTACAAAAGGGTACTTTAACTAACATCCTTACTCCCTGTGGTCCCACTACCTCTCATAGCGATGCTTGTATTATCTCTTTTGTCTGACTTCTAGTTCAGGTAGCTATGGGACTACCTTGGACAGGTGGGCTGTGGGGAGAAGACAGCTCGTCATCACTATCACTACTACATAGATATGGTGCTCTGGCAGATGAGAGAATAGGCTGCTCAGTCTCTTTCTTTTCTAAGGAAACTGAAGCAGGGGTTAAGTGTGGTGATTCCCTTGAACCTGTTCCCTCTGTTTGTCTACCCTGCCTTTTAGGGGGTGGCCTGAGCAAATCTGTTAACTTCTGTTCTTTTTTTTCTGCATGATAAACTTTATCAGGCACCTTTGATTTATGGAGCAATGCTTAGGTTTCGTTCTCTTTGCCTAACTGTTATTTTCCAAAGCTTGTACAAAGGGGTCAGAGGGAGGCCTAATCCCACAATTTCTCTGCCATTCAGGATGATTTCGGAGAGAGAAAAACATACCAGTGTATGTCACCTCCTCCCATTTTTCTTCCCATTTTAAAGATAACATCAACTGCAATAAGTTGTAATAACCCAAACTCCCCAAGGATGGCCATCAGATGCCTTCTCCCAATTTATTAAGTGGTCGTCATTGTGTACAAAACTTCACAAGATTTCAATACTTCCATTCTCCACAAGTTCTCTCTAATATGCCAGAATAAAGCCTAGGGGACTGAATTCAGAAATGTCCTTGCTCTGGCTGGTGTCCCTTGTTCTTTTTGTATTTGTTTTTGTTTTTTTTTTTCCTTTCTTAAGTTCCTTTATTTTATACCAGCTCTTTTCCATGACCTAGTAGTCTCAGGGAATGAAAATACTGAGCATACACAGTCCTGATTATTTCTGCTCTCTCCTCTATGTTATTCAAATTCCCCCTTCTCCAATAGCTCACACAGCTGGCTGCTTCCTTCTCCTATTTGACCAGGCAGAAATTCCACAAATACACCCTTGTATGTCAAATACTAAAAGTTAAACTACAAGGGAGCCTTATAATTCATTTTACCAAGCTGGCACCATTCCCAGTCTTTTTCAAAAAGATCCAAATTCTCTGACTTTGAACTTTTTCCATAGACTAGACTCACTGTCTCAAACTGATCGTGTGCCACTTCCCAATTATAGCATCTTAGGACCTCCAGGGCACACCCAGGGCACCTAGGTCTCCTTCTGTAAGATATACAATACCATCTCTTGTTGCACCCTCTACAGAGGAGAAGGACCCAAATTGGATGCCACCCTGGTCCACAATAAAAAATCGTCATTCCACACAAAAAGCCAGGAGTTACCCCTATTAGTCCCCACCTTTGTGGGTTTCTGAGATTATCCTCAGTTGGGGGTAGTTCCCAGTGGAAAAATCAAATAATTACTTGTTCGATTCGAATTCAATCCCCCTCAAAACACCCTCTCTCTCCTCCCTTTCCCCATTTGACAATAGCCCTGCCTCCTCCTTCAGCTAAAAATTCACCTGGTTGGAGCCCAAACCGTCTAGAGAGCCCTTCCCTGGATGGTTGGGCACTTGTGGCTCGCACTCAAGCTTTGCTGGCCACTTTTAACAATTTATTAAGAACAAACAAATGGCCTCTGTAAAACAAAAGTTCCCAACTCGCTGCAATTATAATTTTTAGCACAAGATGGTAGTGTCGTATCACAAATGAACTAAGTGACTATTAACTTGTTGCAACTACAATTTGTGACACAAGATGGTAGTGTTGCCTCAAAAATACATGATAGCCATCAGAATCGTAGAAAAATCTCATCTAGCACTCTTCACAGACACACACATCCAAAATCACAACCATAACCACAGCTCGCCAAAACAGCAGCGATAAACAAGGATTTGCCCAAGCCCACCCCCAGAACTTGCCCCCTTGTGCCCTCTACAGCACAGCAGAATCCCTTCACTGGTAACTTAAACAGTTCTTAAACAGTTCCTTCTGCTTGCACACAATACCTTTCAGCCCATATCATGCATAGGACATTGTCTATGTCTTACCAATTAGCCATCTCACCCGGGGGTAATTTTAAAATCATTATTATACCATTTTGTCCTTGGCCAGCAGACTTGTCTGTCTCCCACACTGAAGCAGGTGGGAGTGGAGGTCTCTTGTCCAAGCGGGACTCGGGCTGGTGCACCTGGAGCTGTCACACTCCCATCTATTCCTGCAGGAACAGAAGGTCCTGCTGCGGCTGCCAAAATGATTCACGAAAGGCAAGGACAGAATACCTTTCAACCAGTTTAGTCAAAAGGATATGTTTATTTCAGGGCTGGGTGGACACATGGGATTGCTCCCAAAGGCTTTTAGTCCTCTATTTATTCACAAAAGTAATGCATATTCTAAGATTCCTACACATATTTACTACTCTCACCATCCATTCCCCTCTTGGTATTAAAATTAGTTGCATGCTCATTGTGGTTGTGTAGTGTTCCCTTGGTATTGGGTTGGTGGTCTTTTCAATGAGTTGGAGGGTTTCAGGAAAGGAAGTAAGAACTGTCTACCTGACTCTAAACTTCTTAGCTCTGTCCTGTTATGATGACTACCTGACCTGTTAATCCCTTCATTCTGGTCTGTATTAGTTTCTGTGTCAAAAGTTATAATGTATGGGTCTCCCCTGGCTGGCTCTGAGTATTTTCTCATGTATATCAGTTTTCGCTTAAATGCTTCCCTATGTGTATTTTGGCTGGTTCTGGATAATAATCAATCTTTATTAACTTCTAATCCCTATACAAAGATATATACCTTTATGGGTTACATTCCTAACACCTAGCTCCTAAACCTTCTAAGATAACTTGATAACTTCTAAGAAAACTAAGATAACTTGTTTCCTCAAACAAAGGATTATTTAAGCTGTAACAGAATATTATGGTTCAGTGCAACCATGGTCGCCTGGCCGAGATGGATTTTTTCATAGGAAAGAAAAGTGAGATGTCCAAGTGTTTTGGAAGAAGATGAGTGGTGGCCATCCTTGGGCTAAGCCAGCCTGAATTGTCTGTCTTGACACCTTTCACTTGGAGGAAATCCTTGGACATAGGGATTTTTGGAGGTGGAATCTCAGTTTTGCTTGTGGGTGCCTGGAATGGAAGAAGAGTTCTTTTAATTATGAAAGCACAGAGCTCCAGTGTTTCCAAAGGCAGATGAGAGCCAGCCCTCAGGAAGCCAAGGCCAGCCAGACTTGTCAGTCATGGCAGCTTTTGTCTGGGAGCTATCCTTGGATATAGGGAATTCTGGAGGTGGATTCCCAATATTAGCCATGGGCTCCATGAGGACAAGGACGGTTCTTTTCCACAGGAAAGAAATCCCAGAGCCCCAGTGTTTCAGTCGCAGATGAGAAGCGACCCTCAAGGTGCCAAGGTCAGCCAGACCTGTCAGATGGCCCCAGGAGGCCCAGCCAGCCAGACCTGTTCCATGTTCCCTTGGTTCCATGAGACCCCAAAGAGTCACAATGTTGTCCTTGATTCCATGAGTTCCTTTAGTGTCACAATAATCTCTTTATCAAAATATTCACCTTGCTTCTGCAGTTTCACAGTGGGCTCTTACTTCCATAAGGTCCTGCAGTGTCACCATGGCCCCCGGGCTCCATGTGGCCCCACTGTGTCACAGTGGCTCCTTGGTTCTATGAGCCCCAGAGCTTCATCAATGACCCTTGGTTCCATAGGGGTCCTGAGTTTCACAATGCTGCTCCTGATTCCATAAAGCATCAGAGTGTCACAATGGTCTCTTTGGTTCCATGAGGTTCCATGGTGTCTCCATGGTGTCCTTGGACCCGCATTGTCACAACTGACCCATGGTTCCATGAGGTTCTGCAGTGTCACCATGGTCGCTGTCAGAGGCTGGATGAGATCAATGTCCCAGACACCTCGGGATGAGCTGTCAATCAGTCACACAGTGGGCTGGTGCTGACCCAGGCTCTGATTGTTCCAGAAATCATAAATCCCACTTATGTGGGACATAAGTCCCCCACTTCGGGGGAGGCCCACAAAGGCCCAGGGGCTTAAAACACAGAGCAGGAGCTCAGCCCATGGTCTGTACCCTGCCTTCTGCTGGGGACTGTGTCTCACCCACACTGGAACCCCAGGAGTTGGTAGCCATGTGTGTGTCTTTCTGCAGAGCTTCTGTTTTTCTGTCTCTGTCTCTCTTCTCCTAATGCTTTTTTTATGGGACAGTTTTGGGTATCTCAACAACTGAAGTCTTTAAGGGTTTCTAAGGTTAAATGGGTTAAGGTAATGAAGTTCCTGCTATGACAAGTGTTTTATGTTGAATTGGATGTTGTCTTAAATCCTTTTCAAGCATTCCTTGATTTTCTATACTTTGCCATTAAAATTTTGTGTCATTTTGACTTCTTGAGAATATCTTGTTACGGATTCTCCTGTGCACCAAACTCGAGTAAAGGAACCTTTGGTCACCCCCAGCATTTCAGTGTTCTGGGGTGTTACAGTCCCTCAGGCTCACAATGGCCTTTTGTTTCCATGAGGCCCCACAGTGTCACACTGGCCCTTGTTCCATGAGCATCTGGAGTGTCACACAGGGTTGATGCCATTTGTCCTTGCTGCCCCTGCCATCCCAGTGCCCCAGGAACAGCCCCGAGCTACCCATGAGGGACAGGCCCTGCTGGGCCAGGCCTGGGCTCAGCCCCTGGCCTTTCTGCTGCCTCCAACCATCCCAGGCCTTGCTCAGCATTGCAGCTCCTGCTCACAGCCTTTGGCTCCTGCAATCCTGCCCTCAAGGATCTGCTCTCACCAGTCCCTGGGGAGCCTTTGTCAGTCCCTGCCCTCAGTGGGGCCACTGATGCTCCAAGGGACTTGGAGTTTTGTTCCTGCCTCCTTGAGCAGCTTCTTCAACCTTCTCTCAGTGCCTGGGGGTCCTGGACTCAGCCCCAAATCCACCCTGGGGATCATTTAAATACAGAAAAATTTCAGGAGCTCTTTGTCTTCCTTCATTTGTTTTCAATTCTCCAGGTCTTGTGCAGCTGACTGGAGTCAATTTAGAGTTCTGTTAAGAAAGGAGATTTCAAAGTGCACCTCATGAATTTTGGTTTTACTCACGGGCATATTATTTTATTTTTTCAGTTCAGATTGTTATGAATGAGCGCAATGGGCCATAAAAGATCAAATAAAAATTTAAAAAAATTTATTGGTTACA
>NW_026612779.1:0-49831 GCF_029582105.1 Oenanthe melanoleuca | reverse complement strand
GACCTTTTTTTGCCTCGGGGAAATGGAGCTTTCTCTTTTGGGACTGGAATATGGACAGACATTTGATAGAGAAGGAGATGAAGAGAATTTTGTTTTTCAGCGGCCTGCCTTTCAAATGGTACCCTGTGGGAGTCCAGGGCATTTCCCTGACTCCTTTGGGGATGCAAAAACCCCCTTGGCAGACCCCTCTGAGATCCCCAAATGGTGCCCAAGAGCTGCAGGGGCTGGATTTAGCTCCTTGGGAGAGTTTGCCAACACTGAGGGAAGAATTGCAAAACATGAAAGCTAGCAGAGTGTAAATTAGAATATTAGAATGTAGAATAAGTAGGTTTTTAGATTGTTTATATTAAGGGCCATGTGGTCAAGATGGAGGAACCTGGGTGTGGTGGGCCTCTTCTTCCTTCTTCTTCATGTCATCCATGTTGGGGAGGCATCCTGGGAACCACAGATTGGATGGGGAAAGAACTGGACATTGTAAAGAGATTGCATGGCATTGGAAAAGGTCTATAAACATTGTATACGTAGTTTTAGGTATAAAAGATTTGGCACAGCCCGCCTGGGGGCAGTTCTGTAACGGTCGCTCTGCAGAGCGAACCTGTGTCGGGCTGACTGAAACCTTTCAAAAGATAAGATAAATAAATAGCCTTGCAACAACACAAGGTCGTCTCAAGAAGCTTTCTTGCTGGGAACTCCGAGAGAAGCCAGACTCCTGACCACCTGCATGTCCTCTCTGAGGAGGTCTCACGCCTAGAGAGACCCTCGGGGTGGGACAGTACCCCAAGTGTGTATCATAGCCCATAGCACAGTTCTGGAAGGCCTGTGGAAATGGGAGGAGAGTCATAATCTGCAATATTTTCCTGGGCGGATGTAGATTGTGAAGGTGAAGACAACCCCTAAGCCTAAACTAAAAAGGAACTTTTCTCTCTAAAGTGAACTGAAATTATTATTTAAGTAGAAAACTGACTGAAGTGTTTTCGGTATGTTGTTGTTAAGGAATGTGGAATGAAGGAAGGGGGAGGAGGGAACAATCTAGGAATCTTATTCTGAATCCTTTTTGTGTTATTAATAAATTTCTTCTTGTATCCTTTTAAGTTTTAAGCCTTCATTCTCTATGCTCCTAAATCCTATCTCTAAAAGAAATTAAATATATTAGAATTGGCAAAACCCAAGTCACACCATGACACCCGGCAAGCTCCATTGGCTTGATAATGGGAAAAATTCTTTAAATTGACACAGTAATAGGAAAAACACTCAACCCCCAACAGGGTTTTTGCCTTCTAGTATTCCAGATTGCACTGGATTTTTCCCAGACTAAAGCTGTCACCTCCTAGGACCATGGCTGCAATTGGAGTGCCAAACGCCTCCTCCAACCTGACATCAGGAAACTGGGATCGTAAGATATACTTCTCATGGAAAAGAGCCACCATTCCTGTTGTAGGAATGGTAGGCAGGACTAGGCTTATAACTCCTAAAATTACTTGCAACACAGGATTTCTCCCCAACAAAAGATACCATCACCTAGAACTCTGGCTGCCATAGGAGTGCCAAATGCCTCCTCCTAACGGACATCTGGAAATTCGGATCATGAGATTTGTTTCCCATGGAAGAGCCGACATTTGTATCCAGGGTCCTTTAGCCAGGAAGTGTGGTTTTGCCTGCTAATATTCCATATGGCAGCGGATCTCTCCCAGACCAAAGCCACAACCTCAGAACACTAGCTGCCATTGGAGTGCCACACGCCTCCTCTTAACTGACATCTGGAAATTGGAATCATGAGATTTGTCTCCCATAGAATGGAGCCACCATTCATATCATGGGGCACGTAGCCGGGACAGGGCTTTGGCCAGCTGAAATTCCACACGGCACAGGAATGCTCCCAGACCAAATCAGCCACCATCTAGAACCCTGGCTGCCATTATAGTGCCAAATGCCTCCTCCTAACTGACATCTGCAAACTGGGATGTTGAGTTTTGTGTCTGTGGATAAGATCCACCGTTCGTATCCAGGGTCTTTTGGCCAGGACTGGGCTTCTGCCTGCTAAAATTCAATGTGCTGCAGCATTTGTCCCACACCAAAGCTGACACCAAGAACACTGGCTGCCATTGGAATTTCAAACGCCTCCTTGTAACTGACATGTGTAAAATGGGATGTTGAATTTTTTTTCCTGTGGAAAAGAAGCTCCATTCCTCTCCAAGAACGTGTAGCCACTATGGGGTAGCACCATGCTACAGTTCTATATGGCACTGGATTTCTCTGAGACCAAAGTTGCCACTGCCTAGAACCCTGGCTGCCATTGGAGTGCCAAAGGCCTCCTCATAACAGACATCACTAAACTGGGATGTTGAGATTTGTTTCATCTCCTAGTGCTGCTAGCCTGGACTGGTCTTCTGCCTGCTGTAATTCCATACAAGGCAGGAGTTTTCTCAGACCAAAACTGCCACAACCTAGAATCCTGTCTGCCGTTTGCATGCCAAACGCCTCCTCCTAACTGACATCTGGAAACTGGGATGCTGAGTTTTCATTGGAAAAGTGAAACCATTCCTATCCAAGGACTTGTAGCCAGGTAACACGATCTGCTCAACACGAGTGGGAGTCGTGATGGTTCGTTCGACCCCAGGGTGCAAAAGACAAAAGCAAGAGACTCAGGTTTTGTTCAGCAGAAAGCAGGAATGCAGTTTATTGGGTACCAACAATTCAGTTTTGCGAGACAGAGAGACAGGGAGAGGTAAAAAAACGAAATAAAAGGACAGAGTGAGAAAGGATGGGATATAGCTACCAACAGACAGGACACATCCTCATGATTGTCCGATGATAGACGTGTCTTCAATCCACTGGGGGAAAGAGATCTCAAAGTCTTCTTTAAGAAAGTCACGTTTTATAATCCTTTTCCAAAGCGAGTGGCCCGTGGCCAAAAGGTGGGGAGATTTATGGACTATTGGATGTGGAGATCATTGCTCCAAGAAGCAGGTGGAACAGGACGCTACAGCCAGTACCCTGCTCTCAAGCACAGCGTACCGTGGCAGCACCAGACACACCTACAAACAGTCCTTGGCAAGCATCCACTTCAGCTAGGCCAGAACTCAGGTCCAGAGCGAGTGGTGGGGTCTGGGGTCTCAGTCTCTGATGATGGTCATGAGGCAGATCAGAGAAACTTCGGACTGACCCTTACACCACCCCATGACACACGATCATTGTCAAGAGAGCTCCTTCGTGGTGTTCTTGTGAAGTCTTCAGGACTCATCCGAGTTAATAGCAAACCCCAGAAAACAGAGACAGAAAGTTGGACAGAATAGAAAAGTAGGAAAAAGATAAGGGAAAGGAAAAGGGTGAAAGAAAACAAAAAAAATAATCAACTTAATAATCAATTTTCAATTTCAATTTCTGATTGCAAAAAGAGAATTAAATTTTTTTTGTTGTTAAAGTACAATAAACAATTTTAAGCAATGTTTATAAATTTTCAATTTCAATTTCTGATAACAAAAAGATAATAATTTTTAAATTAATTTCAGTTTAAACACAACACAATTAAAATAAGCAAATTTTAAAACAAGCAATTTTTAAATTTCAATTCAAAATGGAATATAACTGAAATAAGCAAATATTAAAACAAAATCATGTTTTATCTTATTTTGAAATATATATTTCGCCTTGTGTCAATAACCTTAGGGATGTCAACAGTGACCCATTTGTGTACGTCATATAGAGGATTGCTGATCTGTAGAAGGAGATGAGAGGTCAAAATCATACCTTGTAATTTTAGTAAAGTTACAGACAGAAAGATTTAAATGATTTTTAGTACTGACTACTAAATCTTCTACGAAAACATGATCACAAGCAGTTCTAAAGCATGCACACCCATTGCCCATATGCACAAGTAGTGTTTCAGGAATCTCGTTTGGATAAAATTCAAAGTTACAGACATTCTGTTCTGTGTCTAAGCAAATATCTTGACCTGTGATTGCATTAATTTCACAGATAAACCCTTGTTGTTCCCACATAATGCAAGTTCCCAAATCAATAGTTTGTTATGTCTCACCAATTTGACGGTCCATTCTCTATGCTCGAAAGGACAGAGAATAGCTCCGTCATGATTCAGCCCTAACACCATGATAGGGAATATTGAATGTACTGAAGCATTACATATGGTCAGTGCAAAGGCTGTGGCTGTGTTTATGCTGGGGTAGTAGGTAAAATTTACCAAGTTCCACCAGGATTTGAATTCTTTTTCAAAATCATGGGCATTATCCCAAATTATTCTCCAAATTTCAGTAGGAAAAGTGCCTTCCTCTCCTTCTCTTATGATCGAAGCAGCAACTGACTGCATCCACAATTGAGCCTGGATACAGCAGAGCTAAAGAAATGTTAACCAATTTATTCATTGATACTTCTAAATCAATACTATTCAAAATTCCCTGTCTTGTTTCCGCAACACCGGTTAAGTCTCTTGTTTGTTTCTTGAAAGGATCTTGCTTTTGCAACCAGGTTGTCCACCCCTAGAAAAGGTGAACAAGCTGGCTGAATTACTGAGACATTGTTTTGCATTGGCAATTTGACTTGTTTAAAAGAACATGTTGAATTAAACAACATTTGTGTTGGCTTGTTTTCCAAATTACCTAAGGTCCAATTTCAAATATTTTCAGGCTCAGTATAACCAGTGATTGGGTGGTAGGTGTTACAACATTAACATCGAGCTCCCCTCAGTATTTTATATGGTTTTTAATTGTACAACAGTTCAATTTTGATTTTGAATCTCACAAAAATAAAACACGGCTGTAAGGTCCTGTGCCATAACTGTGTACAGGTTCAATGAGGGATTCAGCAATTAATCTTCATGTCCCATGGCATTATTCTGTGAAAAGTAAACACAACAGAATCTGCCACAAAGAGGCAGAAGATTAAATCAGATCAGAGAAACTTCGGATCGACTCTTACAATGTACGAGGTGGAGAAATCGCCCTCTGGCATTTGGAGGGAATTTGGGCGGGGGGGGTGGGTGGGTGTCTCTAAATTCAAGAGCTCAGATTTGCAGTTGGGAATTAAAAATTTTGGAGGATCTCCTCAGATTTTGGGGACATTTTGAGGTACTCTCCAAATTTTGGGATGTCCCTATTATTTGGGGGAGGTTTTAAGGTGTCTCAGGCAATTTTGGGGTCATTTTGGAACCTCTTTTAAAATTCAATTTTAGGTGTGGGAAATTTGGGGGATTCCCCAAAATTTGGGTCCCCAAACTTGGGGCAGCTGCCAGTTTCTGAGCCTTCATTTTTTGGGAAGGTTTTGGTTTTTTTCTGGAGTTTGCCCCAAACTTTGGGAGTTCTGGGTAATGTGAGGATACTTGGGATAATTTCAGGGAAGATCTATGAGATTTTGGGGGGGGCGATTCCGGTGAATTTTGGGGTGAAGTTGGGAGGATTTTGGGGTGAATTTGCTTGGTTTTGAGGTCAAGTGTTTGCTGCTGGTGTTTTGCAGACCGCAGCTTCCACTTGGCACAGTGAGAGAGCGCTGTGCAATGAGCTGGAGCAGGTGAAGCTCAACCTGATGAACCTGAACGAAGCAGTTCTTCAGGGGCTGGAAATGTCCATCAGGCGTGGTGAGTGTGGCTGGAAATATGGGACCTGCAGAACGTTTCCTATTCCAAATCACAGTTCTGGGCTCCCCACTCTCCATTTCTGGGATCCCCTGACCCCCCAAACCACAATTTTGCAGTCCTTGACCCCCTGTTTTTTCCCCCAGAGACCTCTCTGCTGGCAGAGAGGGATTCCTGGAATTTCTGGCTGGGATTTAATGGCATGATCTCCGAGCTGGAACCTGCTTCTCTGCAGAGGCAGCAGGAGTTGTCATCAACAGCCAGCCTGATGAAGTAATGTGGGCATGACCTAAAGGGATTTTTGGGAAGTCCTGAGGGAATTTGGGGAATTTTGGGGAATTTGGGGGTCCCAGGTGTGGATTTGGGGAGTGCTGAGGGGAAATTTTGGGGGTTTGGGAATTTTGGGGGAATTTGGGGAGGATTTTGGGGATGTCCCTGAGAGGATTTTGGGGATCCTGATGGGAATTTTGAAATCCTGTGGGGATTTTGGCAGATTTCGGGGTTGATGGAAATTGTGCGATCCTATGAGAATTCTGGGGGTCCTTCATGGAAATTTTGGACACCTGAGTGGATTTTGGGGGGATCCACATTAAATTTTCAGGGTTCCTGGGGAGATTTTGTGGTCCCTAAAGGGATTTCAGAGGATTTGGGGCATTTTTTGGGGACTTTTGGGGTCTCTGGGGATTTTGTCATTCCTGACGGGATTTTGTAGGCATTTTGTGGAGAAGACTGGGGGGGGATCAGGGGAAGTTTGAGGAGCTCTTGGGGGTCCCGGAATGGGATTTTTTGGGAATTGGGGGCATGATCTCAGCCTCTCCCCGTCGCGGGTAGTTCCTGGAAAGGAGCCCCGAGGTTAACTCCAACATGATAACTAAGTTCAAGGTATGTGGGAAGGGCTGGGTGGCTTTGGGGGAATTTGGGGATTTTGGAATGGATTTAAGAATTTTGGGGGGTCCTCGGGAGATTCTGGGATTTTGGGGGGATCTTGGGGATATCCTGGGGGGGCATTTTGGGAGAGATTGTGGATTTGGAGGAATCCTGGAGAAATTCCGGGGGGAATTTGGGGATGTGGAGGAAGATTTTGGTAGAATTTGATGATTTTGAGGGGTTCTGCGGGGATTTTCAGGAAGATTTTAGTGGGGCTCTGGGGGAATTGGGAGATTTTTGAGGCATTTAGGGAAATTTTGGGGGAGATTCTGGGGAGACTTGTGGACTTTAGGGGGATCCTTGGGGGATTTGGGGGAAATCTGGGGATTTTGGGTGGTCCTGGAAGGACTTTGGAGAAATTTGGGGGGATGCTGGGGGGATTTTTGGGGGATCAGGAGGGATTTTGGGGGAGGTCCTGATGGAATTTTGGGGCTGTGGGACTCAAAGTTTGGGGCTTTTTTGGCATTGAGAAGAAATTTTGGGACCATTTTGAGGTGGACTTCTGGTTTTAGGGCTTCCAGAGCTCAGATTTTGGGTCTCAGTTAATTTTCGAGGTGCCAGTAATGTTGGGAGGCCATGGGGGAGATGTGGGCAGCGTTCCGCCCCATCCTGGCCGAGGTGATCCCACCCATTTTTTGCTAAAATCCTCCACTTGCCCTGTTTTCCACCCCATTTTTCTCTGTTTTATCCATTTCCCTCAATTTTTCCCAAAATTCCCCAAATTCTTCATTTTCTGATTTCACCAATTTTCCATTTTCCCTCCAATTTCCATTTTTTTCTCCATTTCCCCCAATTTTTGCCTTTTTCCCTTATCATTTTTTCCCCAAAATCTCCTGTTTTCCCCATTTTTCTCAAAATCCTAGTTTCTTCCCCCCATTTCCCCTCTCTCTCCTCAGGCTGCTGCTGGTGCAGAAAGAGCTGGAGGCGTTGTTGGTGAAGTATCATAAGGTCCCTCTGGTAATCCCGAAATCAGCCTCAAAATCAGCCTCAAAATCAGCCGGGAAGAGGCAATTGGTGAGTGAGGAGATTCGGGGCCATTTGGGGTCATTTTTGGAGATTTTGGGTCATTTTTGGGAGAATTTGGGGGTTTGGTCTAATTTTGGGTGGTTTTGGGACATTTTGGGGTAGATTTGGGGATTTTTGGTCATTTTTTGGTGGATTTGGCATTTTGGGGTTCCTGGGATTTGGCATTTTGGGGTAATTTGGGGGGTTTTTTGGGGTTCCTGGCATGAGTTTTGGGGTCATTTTGGTCGTTGTTGGGGGTGGATTTGGGGGTTTTGAGGTAATTTTGGGGGGTTTGGGATAATTTCTGGGGTGGACTTGGGATATTTTGGGGTATTTTTGGGGGGATTTGTGGCAGGTTTTGGATGATTTGGGGCAATTTAGGGTTGTTTGCAGTGATTTTTGGGTTGATTTTGGGGATATTTTGGGCACATTTGGGAAGTTTTGGGGTGACTTCAAGTGATTTTGGGGTGATTTGGGGATGATTTTGGAGTGACTTGGGACGGGTTTTGGATTATTTGGGGTTATTTAAGGTGATTTTGGACAGCTCTTGGATGATTTGGGGAAATTTTGGGTTGATTTTTGGGTGCATATGGGGCTGTTTTTGATGATTTGAGGTGATTTTGGGCGGTTTTGGGGATATTTTTGGATTGATTTTAGGTGGGTTTTGGACCTTTTGAGATAATTTTGGGCTGATTTTTGGCGGTTTTTGGATGATTCGGGGTAATTTAGGGGATATTTTGGGATACTTTGGGCATATTTCGGGTTGATTTTGGGATATTTTGGGTTGATTTTGGACTGATATTTGGAGACACTTTGGGGTATTTTGACAAATATTTTGGATATTTCGGGTTGATTCAGGGATAGCACAGACCAGTACAGACCAGTAACCCTCCAGTAACCCCTCACTGCCCTCCCAGTGCAAACCAGTACAGACCAGTAACCCGCTAGGAACCCTCCTGTAATCCCCCAGTGTCCTCCCAGTGCTCCGAGTACAGACCAGTGATGTCCCAGTATATCCCAGTATAACCCAGTTCCCATCCAGTCCATCCCAGTCCCTCCCAGTCCCCTCCCAGTATAAACCAATCCCTCCCAGTTCTCTCCCAGACCCTCCCAGTTTGTCTCGGTCCCTCCCAGTAACCCCAAACCCTAAACCAGTATAAACCAGTAACCCCAAATCCCTCCCAGTTCATCCCAGTAACCGCCAGTCCCCTCCCAGTATATCCCAGTGTAAGCAAGTTCCATCCCAGTCTCACCCTTGTCTCTGATTGCTGCAGGTTGTGCGCTCGGCCTCTCCCCCACTGGAAGAGGATGAGGAGGAGTGGGAGGGTGTGGAGGAGTGGGAGGAGGAGGAGGAGGATGAGGAGCAGCAGAAGGCGGAAGAGGAGGAGCAGCAGCAGGAGGAGGAGCAGAAAGAGAAGGAGGAGGAGCAAAAGAAGGAGCAGGAGCAGAAGGAGGAGGAGCAGCAGGAGGAGGAGCAGCCTCTCTGCCCCCTCTCACTGCAACCACAGTGAGGGCCCATCCCCCGCCCCAAGGCCCCTCGCCCACAGCGGAAAATAAGCCAGGAGCAGGTGGGGGAGGGGCGGGGCTTGGAGAGAGGGGGAGTGGCCTCAGGGATGGGGGAGAGGTCTAAGGAGAGGAAGAAGGGCTTAAAAAAGGGTAAGAGATTAAAAAGTGGTGAGGGGCTAAGAAGGGCAGGGCCTGAGAGAGAGGGGCCTGGGCTTGGGGGGGGCTTGGGGGGACTGCGGTGTGGGAGAGGGGCTTAGAGGGGGAGGGCTGTGAGGTGTGGGGGAGGGGCCTGGGGGTGAGGGGCACAAAGAACGTGGGAGGAGCCCAAAGAGTGGTAAAGGGTGGGACCTCAGGGGGAGGGGCCTATGGTGAGGGAGGGCTCAAAGAGTGGAAGAAGGGCAGGGCTTAAACTGAGGGGGATGGGCCTTAGGTAGGGAGAGGGGCTTAGAGAGAGGGAAGGGTTATGGAGAGTGGGGGTTTTTGGCTGGAGGAGGGGTCTGAGAGCCAGGGAAGGGGTTTGGGGAAGGGAGAGGGGCTTGATGGTTGGGGAGGGGCAGGGCTGGAAAGAGTGGGGGAGGGCCCTGAGGAAGCCTTAGAGAAGGTGGGTGAAGGGCTTAGAGAGACAGAGATGGGTTTGCTGAGTCGGGGAGGGGCAGGACTGGGGAGGGCCTTAGAAGAGACGGAAGGGTCTAAAGGGTCAGGGAGGGGCTTAAGGGGGCTGTCAAACAGTCGGGAAAGGGCAGGGGAGGGACTCAAAGAGTGGGGGAGGAGCTTAGGGAAGGACTTGGGCAGGGGAGGGGCTTGAACAGATGGGGGACAGTCCCAACGATGGAGGGCGTGGGTCTCTGGGTTGATGGGCGTGTCCAAATTTCCTCCCCAACCCCCACCTTCCCCTTTTCCTCCCCATCTCCACCAGGAGGCGCTGCTGTCCCGAGCCACCACCATGAAAAAGGAGCTCAGCTCAGGGGCGCTGTGCGTGCGCCAGAGACCAGTGCCTGCCGCCCTGGGGGAGGGGCCTGGAGCCCAAGGGGGGGAGGCGTAAATCCCTGGGGAGAGGGTACAAAGCCCAGTGGTGAAGACATAAAGCCCTGGGGGTAGAGCCTGGAGCTGTAGGGGTGGGGCGTGAGGCCCTGGGGGCGGGGCCTGGAGCTGTAGGGGCGGGATTTGAGCTGCAGGGGCGGAGCCTGGAGCCTTAGGGTGTACGACTAAAGACCTGGGGGCAAGGAACAAAGTCCTGGGAACGGGGCCGGAGCCTGGAGTCCTGGGGGTGAGGACTAAAGATCTGGGGGCAGGGCCTGCAGCCCTATCCACCCCTACCTTGCTCTATGAACTAGATCCTGGCCCTTGCGAACCTTCTCCCTCGCCTGGGGCTAGTCATAGTTTCATGCTCCCAGAGGAGCTGGATGAGCTGTAGTCTGCACAGGGTGTTCCACCAATGATGAGGCGCCAGGTGGAGGAAAGAGGGGTTGCGGTAAGAGGAACAGGGAGAAAGGCCAGGCAGGGGAAAGAGGGGCTGAGGTGAGGGGAAGAAGAAAACCTCAGGGAAGAGGGAACCAATGAATCTGAAGGTACTAAAGGAAGGGGAATTGGAGGGAATTTTAGGGTGTGGATGATACAGCAATCATCAAAGTCATCTTCGGAACCTCTGCTGCCATCCCAAGATCTCATTCCCAGCTAGCTAAAGTCTGCAAGCCAAGATGAACCTCACAAAAGAGCTGCCTGCCTAATTGTTTGGCATGGCTTGCACTAAGACCTTGGAGCTGAATTCTGCCTCAAGGCACCCGGGTTACCCTCGAGATACCCGGGTCTCGCTGCAGCCGGGAGCCAAAACCATCCCAGCTCCGGCAGCTACATTAGGGGGATTTTTGGGGAATTTTTCCATAATTTTGGAGGAAATTTTGGAGGTTTTTTTGAATTCCGGGGAAAATTTTAAGGGAGAAATTGAGAATTAGTCCAGATAGAGAAGGCTCTGGTCCGGAGGGACAGGGACTGAGCGAGGGTGACAGCGATCCTGAAAGCGAGGGAAGTGCAGAGAGCAGGGCAGGGTCCGGTCGCGTCAGTCAGGGGCGTGGCCAGGGAAGGGGTGACCGTGCCTCCGGGGCGCGTGCCCAGACACCGGAACCCAGGCCGTCTCTACAGCAACCACAACAACAAACCAAGACATCTCAAGATAGAGCAACAGCGCCACCTAGCGGCAGAGCAGCAACATTGCAAGACTATTTCCCAGTCAGATATAAAAAACAAACCGATACAGGGAAGAAAGTTCCACCACCTCAACAACCACAGCAAGAAGAAGATACAATATGTATTACAGCTTCAGAAGGCATTCCAACATACACGATAGATCCAGGAAATAGTGAAAGCCCTATGGTTCTGATCCCCAGAGATCTTGTGGATTCTTTTATTCAGCATTGGAAGGGAACAGAATTTCCACAAGCTTCTCAAAAGACTCCTGACAAGCAACAGCCCATGCCTCAGCCAGCACCCATGGACCAGAAAATGGATGAAGCAGCATCCCTGTCTTCATCACAACAAATGGTTTCTTATGACAAGCAAAGTCCCACAAAGATGCAATCTGCTGAAGGACAAGAAACTGAAGTCGATTGGTCAAATATTAGAATGCAATTATCCAGAAGCAGAGAATATTCTGCAATTGGCACAGGTGATATTGCAATGCCAGTCAATTATGACCCACAGGGACAAAACCCTAGATGGCAAAAACTGAATCACAATATAGTGAAAGATTTAATCAAAGCAATCAGAGATTATGGTTTGGGATCTGCATATTTCAAACAACTTTTAAAAGGGGCTTTTACAGAATATGACTTGACTCCACACAATGTGAGATCACTCGTGTCACTGATCCTCACAGACACACAAGTGCTCATCTGGGACAACAGGTGGAGAAGAGCTTTACAAGAGCTGCAAAACAGATATCAAGGAGGAGCGAATGCAAACCTCATAATAGCAGAGCTAGCAGGGGATCCTCCAAATGACAATCCAAGACAGCAAGCCACCAGACTTCCAAGAAATGTACTGGCAGACATCAAGGATGCAGCGCATAGAGCAATTCTGCAAGTAGCCCCAGCAGGAACACAAGATGTTGTTTTTTCAGAAATAAAGCAAGGAGTGTCTGAACCTTTTCCAGCATTTGTAGATAGACTCACACAGGCAGTGGACAGACAAGTCATGGAAGAAACAGTCAGACCATTCTTGCTGCAAAGCTTTGCATTTGCAAATGCGAATTCAGAATGCAAGAGGATCATCAGTGCTCTTCCTGGTCAGCCAACACTGACAGAAATGGTTGAAGCGTGCAGCAAGATTGGAACTTCACAACACATAGTATCACTAGTCAAAGAACAGGTGGCTGAAGCCCTTCAAGCACAGAATGAAAATCTTGAGAGGGTTTTTGCAAATTTTAAAAAGAAAGATAAGTCATCTGAATGACAATGTTACAATTGTGGAGGAACTGGACATTTCAAAAGAGACTGTCCTCACCCAAAAAATACTAACAGGTCACCAGGACTTTGCCCAAGATGTCAAAGAGGAAGACATCTGGCAAGTGAATGTTTTTCTCGAACAGATGTTGATGGAAAACCATTACCAGTTCCAAAAAACCCCAAGGGGAGCGCGGCAACACCCCATCGCACAACGACAGAAGTGATGCCGGTGACACAGGGAACAACACCGACTCAAGCACTACAGTTGTTGGGGAGCATCAATCTGACTCCCTCAGCAGGGCACTACGGGACATCCCTTGTGACAGAGAGCTATTGACACCGGGAACACAATTTATTTTAGCGGCTTCAAAAATAACTTGTTTTTTAAATGAAGAATCGGCGTCCATACCCACAGGGTTCAAAGCACCTTGTCGGAAGAGACAAGATTTTCTAATTATAGCCAATGTAGCATCTTCGATTTGATAATATTTCCAACTGTTGTTTCTGCAGATTGTTTCAAAGAGTTGACAATTTTAGCAAGGGCTCTTCGACCACCGTGTCAGGGTCCACACCACATGCGGAGTCCTGATAGGTTCTTTTAGGGATCTCAAAGCGCAAAAGACACAGCAGGGGACAAAACCAGTTTACTTTTGCAAAAGATGAACTTTTATTTAGTGCCAACAAAATGCGATAGAGGGACGGAGAGAGAGAAAGAGAGAGACAGAGAGAGAGAAAAGGGGTTGGGATTATAGCTACCAGACGGGCAGACGATCCTCGTGGAACCAGCCAATAGATGTCTGTTGCCATCCGGGGAGATCTCGGGGGTCTTTAGTTTGAGCATGTCTATTATACTCTTTTTCCAAGGCGTCGGGCGACTGGCCAAACAGGTGAGGACTTTCATGGACGCTTTGGGTTCCGTGGGGGGAACAAACCCACAACAAGCCCAAGCGAGTCCTTGTCGGCGAAACAAACACAGGGCACTCCATCTCTGACCAGTTCATTGTTCTCGCACCTGTGGGAGCCTTGTCGACTAAACACAGTTCAGTGCACCGTGACTATCCGTAAACCAGTCTCCTGAGAAACCAGTCCTGGTCCAAGGGCACCACCTGCGAACAATCGCTTGGTGTTCCTCCCATCCCTGGCCAGCGCCTTTAAACTGCAGTTTGAGGGGTCTTCTTCGGCCTCAGATGAGGGTCGTTGGGCAGAGCAAACGAGAGGCATTTAGATGGACTCTTACACCACCCCGTGACCAACGAGCGTCGCTGAGGAACTCCAGCAGTGTGATGTTGTGACGATGTAGCATCTTCAGGACCCATCATTGGTAGCATATCCCGGAAAGTAGGGACAGAAAAATTAGGGATCAGTGAGAGAGAGGGAAAGAGGAAAGGAAAAGGAAAGAAATAAACACAAAGATAATAGAGCAAAATAATCACAACAAATTGATTGAAAAACAGTTTTCACAGCAAATTGAGAACAATTTTTTAAACAAATCAAAATCATAACAAATTGAAAAACAAATTTTCAAACAAATCACAATCATAAACCAATCAAAATTAATACAAATCAATAAAATAATTTTCAAACAATTATTAAAGCAAATCAATCAATAAAATAACTTCCAAATAATATTAAAGTAAATCAATATAGATTATAATATGTTTAACAAAATTGATTAAAACAATTGTTTTTGTAAAACCATTTTCAAACAAAAAACTTAACATTATTTAAAACTAATAATACCAATCATACAAACACAAAAATGTGAATGATTTTTTTTTTAAATCCACTGCTACATTTTCTACAAACACTAAATGACAAGCAGTTCTTAAGCATGCAAATCCATTGCTCATACACCCCAATAGCTCCTTTGGATAACTTTCAAAGTTACAGACATTCTGATCTATGTCTAAGCAAATATCTTGAGCTCTGATTGCATTACTTCTACAGATAAACGCTTGTTGTTTCCAGACAATGTAAGTTTCCAAATGAATACTTTGTTACTTTTCACCGATTTGACAGGCCCATTCTCTATGCTCAAAAGGATAGAGAATAGCTCCATCATGATTTAGCCCTAATGCAGTGATAGGGAATATTGAATGTACGGAAACATTACATATGGTCAGTGCAAAGGCTGTTGCTGTGCTTATGCTAGGGTAGTAGTTTCACTAGAATTGGAATTCTTTTTCAAAATCATGAACATTATTCCAAATTATTCTCCGAATTCCAGTAGGAAAAGTGGTTTCCTCCACTTCTCGTATAATTGAGGCAGCAACTGACTGCATCCACAATTGAACCTGGATACAGCAGAGTGCTAAAGAAATGTTAGTCAATTTATTCATTAATACTTTTAAATCAATACTATTCAAAATTCCCAATCTTGTTCCCACAACACTGGTTATGTCTCTTGTTTGTTTCTTGAAAGGATCCTCCTGGTCTTGCATTGGCAATTTGACTTGTTTAAAAGACCATGCCGAATTAAGCGATATTTGTTGTTGGCCAGTTTTACCAAATTAACTAAGATCCAATTTTAAAGATTTTCAGGCTCAGTAAAACCGGTGATTGGGTAGTAGGTGTTGTAACATTAACATCAAGTTCCCCTCAGTATTTTATATTGTTTTTACCACACATAATTTCATAGGAAAATTGTACAACAGTTCAATTTTGATTTTGAATCTTCACAAAATATACAGGTTTGATGAGGGATTCAGCAATTAATCTTCATGTTCCATGGTATTATTCTGTGAAAAGTAAACACAACAGAATCTGCCACAAAGAGGCAGGAGGTTAAAATGATGGAACTATTCAGCATGTAATGCAGATTGGAATTCTGTTAACTTCCCAATAATTTGCTGCAAAAAAGGGAGCCACTCTGTACCTCCTTTAAACACAGGACAAGAATCAGTGTAGTTGCAGACAAAGGAGGCACTCCGTGCTTCAAGCTGGAAAACATTCCAAATAACCATCAGCAACCCAACCCAAGAGCCACCCCGTCCCCCAGCAATAATTTGTTCAGCAGAAACAACATTAGTGAACAAAAAATTAGGGAACAAAGATTGTTTGGGGGAGAGAGCAGAGGCTATTTTAATTACCGAGACAGGTTTGTCATAGCTGCTACCCAAGCTCTCAGTTTCTGTTATTGCCAGATTTTTTACAGTTCCTTCTGTTACTGAGGATTTCTGGGCCACCCCGTCAGGGGGGGCAGTCCCAGTAGTGGCTATTGTGGTTAGCTAGAAAACCGCTCGGAAGATCACGCGGTGTACGAAGAGTTAGGGCCCCTCCCTCTCCACAGTGTTAGCCGATCACAGTCGGCATGGTAAGGTGACGTAAGCACCTGTCGGGTACTTAAGCCGGTGCCCGTCAATCAATAAACGCACTTTGCCATCCACCATATTGGTGTAGTGTGCAATTTGTCGTGGCCAGTTTGTAGTTTCGCCGCGGTCTCCCTCCGGACCAGGTCGCCCTTGCTTTGCATCACCAACGCGAAGCAACATAGTGGTGCCGAAACCCCAGGACACTACACGGGCGCTGAACCCCGTCCGCTCCCCGGCACACGGGTTCGAGCGGCGGGCGACGGGATTCGCGCTGGAGGAGGCGAGACGGTCGGAGCAGCGGGACTGACTCCGGCGGGGAGGACGCTCCCGTACCGCCAGCATGGATTCGCTGTGCAAGGTAGTTCTTGAGGTTTATAGACAGTGGGGGATCGAGTGCAAGCAAAAAGATTTTGAATGCGCAATCATGCAGTTATTGAAGTTAAAAGCGATTGATCATCCCGTCGACATCCTGCACCCAGGCTGTTGGGACGAGTGTACTAAGGCACTTGCAAACGATGTTATTACTTCAGGCTCCAGCAAGTGTCTCAAGAGTTGGGGGAGGGTCACCCAGGCGCTCGAAAAGGCTCTTATAGAGCAAGAAACGTGGAAGGCAGCCCGTAGCTGTTTGAAAATTATACCCAAATTGGGTGTGGGAGCTGCTACACAGACCGCGTTCGGGGATTGCATCGTAGACCCATGTCCGTCGGTCGAAACTAACCTCCGCCCGCGACCCCAGTCCCCTAATCTAACCACCGAACACGAAGCACAGCTAGATAGTGACGGAGCCTGTGGGTTTCAGGGCAAGTTTGATTGCGCGAAACCTAATAAAGTTTGGGAACGGCCGCCACCCTATGCACCACAAAATGGCGCCGGCCGAGAGGGAAAAGGGCGGGACTCACAGCGCTTTCCTGCCACGGACACGCGCGGTTGCGAGCATGGGGAGGAGACCGCGGTTGGCAAGGGGGAGGAACCACCAATGTCCAATCAGGGAGCGCGCCCCAAAACACGCCCACACACGGCGATAGGCTCCCCTGAGGGGAGGCGGAGAAGGGAAAGGGAGGAACCCACCCGCGAGGCTGTTAGGGGGCGGAGTCCAGTTAAAAGGTGCTACTGCCCGGAAAAACGCTGTCAGTCGACTTCCTCCGAGTCGGACAGTGAACATGGGTGGATCCAGCGGTTGCCGTGGGATGAGTGGTGGGGGAAACAAAAGAGCAAAAAGCGGTATCCATCCTTCGAATCCGGTTCCGATTCTGACAGCAGCGGCACGTCAGCTGCACCCACCAAAATTACTAATCCGCTCGTCCCACACACAAATAAAAAGGGCCTTTCTAAGACCATGCCATTAACAGACTGGAGGGAGATTCAGTCTGCAGTTGCAATCACCCTCAACAAGCAGTACCAATGGGCCATTCCTGCAGTTCCAGGCACGTGGGCTTGTCACGCCACAGGTATCACCCCGTGTGTCTCCATTAAGCACTTTGATGAAATTAACGACTTTTGTATCCAAGTTGTTGTTGTTCCCAGGATTCTATATCATCCTGACGATGAGGTGCTTCTTCACTTCGATGACAGACCCTATCGGCAGAGACGGGAACTGGTAACTGCAGTTAGCCTCGCAGTGCTCCTAAGCTTGGGAGCAACGGGTACAGCTACCGGAGTGTCCGCATTGGTATCGCAAAAACAAAACCTGCTACAGCTACAAAAGACTATAGATGAGGACTTACTTGAGATCCAAAAGAACATTTTAAGGTTGGAAGAATCCCTCTTTTCCCTATCCGAAATGGTCCTGCAAAATAGGCGGGGTTTAGACCTTTTCCTAATGCAGCAAGGAGGCTTGTGCGTTGCCCTTAATGAGGAATGTTGCAGTTACGTAAACCACTCCGGGATTATCAGAAAGTCCATGGCAGAGCTGCAAAGCAGGCTCCAGCGACACAGCCAGGAGCTTCAGCAACAGAGTTGGTTCAATTCTTTCCTCACCCAGCACCCCTGGATCACCGCCCTTATTTCCACCATTATGGGACCTGTTGTAGTTGTTGTGTTCGCACTTCTGTTAGGTCCCTGGTTGCTCAATAAGATAGCCCAGTTTGTTAAAAGACGTCTTAGTAAAATTGATGTTTTGCTGTTAGAACAAAGACAGTTATCTTAAGCAAGTTCAGTCACTCGTTCAATTTACCAGTTCACAAGTTATAAAAACAAGTTGTGGTTGCACCTAAATGTTTAAAATAGTTCAGACTTTGTTACTAACACGTTCTAAAAGTTGATACTAACACAAGTTTAATACAGTTGTAAAGTTTAATTGTTCATGGAGAGGGGGGAAATGTGGTTAGCTAGAAAACCGCTCGGAAAATCACGCGGTGTACGAGGAGTTAGGGCCCCTCCCTCTCCACAGTGTTAGCCGATCACAGTCGGCATGGTAAGGTGACGTAAGCACCTGTCGGGTACTTAAGCCGGTGCCCGTCAATCAATAAACGCACTTTGCCATCCACCATATTGGTGTAGTGTGCAATTTGTCGTGGCCAGTTTGTAGTTTCGCCGCGGTCTCCCTCCGGACCAGGTCGCCCTTGCTTTGCATCACCAACGCGAAGCAACAGGCTATCTTCAAAAACTTCACTTCCTGAGAAGGTGTTTGCATTTTCTCTGAGGCAATTTGCAAGTCAGGGCTTTCCAAATGGGAGATTATTTTTTGTTGTGTATCCCCCACTACTTCTATTTCATTTCTTCCCACAAGGGTATCATCAATATGTTGATAAACAGCCCCATTGTCAGGTTTGGGTTTTTGGATTGGCCATACAGGGGAGTTTTGCAAGTCCTGTATAACCAGTTTGAGCCCTTCTTTGGCACCAGAGGAAAGAGGGCATTGTTTTACATTTACAGGTATTTGCATAGGTGATTTATAGCCAGCAGTGAATTTTATTTCATGTATAATTTGCAAGCAGGCAGCTTTTTGAATGTTTTCTAGGAGTTGGTCGGGAGTACCAACTAAAGCTACAAGGTCTCCCCTTTCCAAAGGGTTAAGCCCTGCTGCCCAAAAAACAGCGTGCTGAGTTAGGGACCATAAGTTACGTTTGACTTCTGTTGTTAAGAAAGTCCCATGTCCCCAGTACCCACTAGCTGCTTCTTCTGATAATTTAGTAGCAGTGTACAGGATTTTTGTAGTGGTTATTTGTGGGTCAAAATTCTCATCATTGATAAAACTGTATTCTGTTTTAACCAAAGGTCTCAAGCTAGGGCAGCAATATTCCCTACTATTTTTCATCAGAGTCAGTTCTTTTTGAGGATACAATAGATTAATTTCCTTTTCCTCTGTTTCTTTTGGTAAATCAGTGTGTTTTAAAGTGTTGGTGTGTTCTTGTCTTAGGGCAGCTCTTAAAGAATGATTCTCATCTCTTAAAGAATGAGTCTCATCTCTCAAAGCATGATTGTCATTCCTTTCTTCATCTAATTGTTTTTGCAAAATTTCCACTAAATTTTGTAGGGAGTCAATAATTGCTCTTTCTTCACTTCTTCGTGTAAAGCGAGTTTCTATAGCTGCCGTAAGACAGGCCCCCAAAACTGAGCAGAGAATGGTCTTATTTTTGCCCAGTTTGAATTTTGTTTCATGTTGCAAAGAATGTATCCTATCAATCACATTTTCTAAATTAAACCAGTTACTGTATGCCCAATCTTCTCCCCCTTGGGAGGGTCTGGCTTTGTACTTAGCTAGCAAAGCATAAAAAGCATTTTTATCTTCTTCAGACATTTTTACGAAGGGACTAAAACCACTCTCAGGGAGGCACACTTAAAATTACACAAAAAGCACAGCTAAAACTGTGTTTCCCTTCTCGTCCCTGGAGTGGGTGAAGAGACCACACTACTTGGGAGGTACTACCTTAGTTACAAAACAGCTTGTCTCTTCGCAATCCCAAGTAGTCAACAACAAAACAACAAACACCCAGCCTTTAGCTGAGGACAATCCCCTTTCTTCCCTGCCTGGGTTAGGGGTCCAAAACAACAAACACCCAGCCTTTAGCTGAGGACAATCCCCTTTCTTCCCTGCCTGGGTTAGGGGTCCAAAACAAGAAAACACCCTGCCTTTAGCGAGGACAATCCCCTTTCTTCCCTGCCTGGGTTAGGGGTCCAACAAGAAAACACCCAGCCTTTAGCTGAGGACAACCCCTTTCTTCCCTGCCTGGGTTAGGGGTCCAAAACAACAAAACACCCAGCCTTTAGCTGAGGACAATCCCCTTTCTTCCCTGCCTGGGTTAGGGGTCCAAAACAAGAAAACACCCAGCCTTTAGCTGAGGACAACCCCTTTCTTCCCTGCTTGGGTTAGGGGTCCAAAACAACAAACACCCAGCCTTTCGCTGAGGAAAATCCCCTTTCTTCCCTGCCTGGGTTAGGGGATCAAAAACTGCCTGAGAGGTTCTCTCCTCAACTACAACAAGCAGTTTAACAGCACATCCACATCAAAAACACAAGTCCCATCTTTTGCACAGTTGAGATCCTTTACAAAAAATTCTCTGATAACTGAAATGGAGTTGATTCTCCACCTAGGTCTGTGTGCAGATTGCAGGAAGAACCCAATACCACCTCCCTTGCTTTCCAACACTGTTCAGTCCTCACGGTACTGACAGGCTGGGTGCGGCTGAAATGGCACAGGTCTTCCCCTGGTACAAAGTGCACAGAAAACCCCCAACTCCTCCAGTATCAGGGAATCCTGTCCGTGACGCCAATTAAATGTCAGGGTCCACACCACATGCGGAGTCCTGATAGGTTCTTTTAGGGATCTCAAAGCGCAAAAGACACAGCAGGGGACAAAACCAGTTTACTTTTGCAAAAGATGCACTTTTATTTAGTGCCAACAAAATGCGATAGAGGGACGGAGAGAGAGAGAGAGAGACAGAGAGAGAGAAAAGGGGTTGGGATTATAGCTACCAGACGGGCAGACGATCCTCGTGGAACCAGCCAATAGATGACTGTTGCCGTCCGGGGAGATCTCAGGGGTCTTTAGTTTGAGCATGTCTATTATACTCTTTTTCCAAGGCGTCGGGCGACTGGGCAAACAGGAGAGGATTTTGAAATCACCTCTGAAAATTTTGGGGGAGATTTTGGGGGGATTTGGGGAATATCGGGGGTATCCTTGGGGGATTTGGGGGAAATCTGAGGATTTCAGGGGGACCTGGGACGATTTTGGAGAAATTTGGGGGGATGCTGAAAGCATTTGGGGATTTTTGGGGGCCTAGGAGGGATTTGGGGGGGTCCTGAGGGAATTTTGGGGCTGTGGGACTCAAAGTTTGGAGGTTTTTGGCATTGAGAGGAAATTTTGGGGTCATTTTGAGGTGGACTTGGGGTTTTGGGGCTTCTTGACCTCAGTTTTTGGGGTCCTTGAGCTCATTTTCAGGATGCCAGGAATGCTGGGAGGCCATGGGGGAGGTGTGGGCAGCGTTCCAGCCCATCCTGGCCAAGGTGATCCAGCTGAGGCAGTGCCTGGAGCATCTGCAATCGCACCTAGGCAGGAAGGAGACAAATGAATGGAAGTCAGGTATCCAGTAGTACTCCCTGGCTTATCCCAGAAACCCCAAAATGCCCAATTTCTGCCCCAAATACTCACACTCCAGCCCAAAATCCCCAAACCCAGGCAAAAATCCCCAAAGCCACCCCCAAGTTATTCCCAAACCCCATCCTAAAAACCCCCAAATGCCCAAATGGAGCCCAGAGTGGGGCTCAGCTGCCTCCCCTCAGGTGCATATTAAGGGGGACACGCAGCAGGTTGATCGGGAAGTCTGAACCTTCCAAGTACCTCAGCCAGTGGAAAAGGGAGAGGGAGATGCGGCCGGGAAAATCAGGATAGAAAGCAGGCTGCGTTTTACAGACTCCAGGGCAAATGCCGCAGGACCTCTCCCTTGTTCATCAATAAACTCACTTTGACAGGACTCCTCTGTCTCCTTTGGGCACACAAACCTCTTGCGGCGTGAATTTTCCCGCACAGCCCCGGGCACAGGGCAGCACCTCGGTGCTCCCCACAGGAACCGGGACGAGCCAGCGCTGCTCCGGCAGCGGCTCCTGCCGAGGCCCAGCGGGAAGGAGACCGCGGGCAGCCGCTCCCGCAGCGCCCTCAGCCCAGGGGAACAGGGGCCGGGCACGGCACAACGAACCCGCCAGAGCCCCCTGCCGCCCCCTCCGCCCGCAGCGAGCCCCGAGCCCCGCAGAACCGAGCGCGGCTCCCACCTGCGCCGGGGCCGCCTCCGAGCTCCGCCGCCGCCTCACCGGGCTCCGGCCGCTGCCGCCGCTCCCGGGCCCGCACAGACGATCCAAATATGGCGCCTTTGGCCTCGGGGCCGGGCTTCTCCCCGCTCTGCCCAATCAGCGCGCGGGAACGAGGAGTGACGGCAGCATCAGCCAATGGCAGCGAGGGGCGGGCTGTGCACGCTGCGCGCGCTCTCAAAGCCCCGGGGCTGTGTGAGGGGAAAGCCGCAGGTGAGGAACAGCCTGGAACGGGCCCGGGCCCGAGGTCGGATTGGCCTGGAAACACCAACAAAGTTCTCCGCAGCTCCCGGCACGCCTTTCCCAGCCCTGCGTGTTACGTGGCTCCGGCTCAGCGGGAAGCCCTGGAGCCTCGCTTCTCCTACCCGTAATTAGGAGCATCAGTGCTTGGCTTTGATTTCCCCCACAATGGGAAAACTGCCCCAAACCCCTGTGGATGAGTGGAGTCCTTCGCACAGTCTCCAACAATGCAGACACGCCTACAAGCACAAGACCTGTTGAACTCAGAGAGCTCATGTGCACTGATTATTAGTTACAGTATAATATTAAATAATTAGTAGTAATAGGAGAGTTAACAAAAAGAGAGAGGACTAAAACCCAAGAAAATCAAGTGATGCACGATGCAATTGCTCACCATCCCATCCCCAAGGAGTGGTAAGTGGCTCCAGGCCAATCCCCCCCATTTATATACCAAGTGTGATGATCTGTGCTATGGATTATCTCTTCAGTCCCTTTCTGTCAGCTCCCTTGCAGCTTCTCATGCACCTCCATGCTGGCAGAGCATGGGAAACAGAAAAGTCCTTGACTTGGGGTAAGCACTACTTAGCAACAGCTAAAATAGCAGTGTGTACCAACATTATTCTCATACTAAATCCAAAACACAGCACTGTACCAGCTCAAATTATAAGGTGTCCTCCTCCTCTTCTCTTGGATGGCCTGCCCTCCTCATGTTGTTTATACTTTGGGCATGGAATCTGAAGAAACTGTCCTTGAGTCCATAGCTGGTATCGGACTATTTCGCCTTTATCACCCTAAAGCACAACGGAAATCATACCCAAGCAGAACAGAAAACTCAGATCTTAAGGCATCATTTGGAAGAAAATTAACTCTATCCCAGCTGAAACCAGGAGAGAGCATGATATGGATTTAGGGTCTATTTCTCCATCCTGAGGACAGTGTGGCTGGTTAGCAAGTGTGAATTGTGCGGAATAGATATTCCTGCATCTATCTATCTCCTTTTAAAGGAGGGAATGTAAAGTAAGCATTTCTGTTTGGAAAAAGCCTGCTGGAAAGGCTTTCTTAGCCTCAGATGCCCTTTCCATCTGCACACATAAGAAACCCTTCATAAGGTTCTCATTTCCTCTTTACCTTTTTTATACAGCCCATAATAAGATCCCTAATGCATGGATCTCACTAGCAGGGAATGGCTCTAGCAGGGAGACTTTAACCCTCTGTTTCAGCAGGATCAGCAATGGAGCTTTTGGTCCACTGCAGGTGTAGGTAGGATTTCTGCAGCCTCCTGCACCAAACCCTCCCTTCCTGCTGGGAGATGCTCAGATGGACCTGAGCCAGGTAGTGTTTGTGGGAACTTGCCCATCTCCCTCAAATGCTTAGGAAGCTGTACAAGGAAAATTAGCAGTACTTTGCCAAGCTGCAAAATGTGGAGAGAGATGGGTTTGTTCAGTCAGGGAAGAGGAAGCCTATGGAGACACCATCCTGCTGGAATCAAAAGGCACAGCAAGGAAAATCCTACCTAGATAGTCAGAAAATAATCCTGGTGAGACTAGTGACAAGAGAGTTATAAAAGCACGTGAAAGTGTGACTTCTCTGGACTGGTCCTTTAAGGAAAAAAAGACACTAAAGATATGACCCCAGGGGAGTGCAAATGGTCACAGCAGATACAAATCCATGTTAAAACCCTCTCACTGGCTTGGGTGAGATGCAGGGCACAGTATAACCCAGCCCAAAAGATGTTTTGGCTTGGTACCCCTTGCCTGGGGCACAGCTCCCCCTGAGTGTGAAGAGCCTGGCTGGGATCTCATCTGGGAAAAGCAGCACATGGAGCTGATGGAGCTGTTACAGTAGATGGGTGCAGATGGTGCCAGGAAGAGGGATTCACAGAGCACGTGCCAGCAGATCTGGCTGGTTCCTGGGTTTCTGACAGCTGCTTTCTCCCAGAGCTCCTGGAGATAAAACGTGATTTCTTGCTCCTTCCACTCAAAGATGGCTGCGGAAGTCTGATTTATGCTGAACATTCGGGAAAAGAAGAAAGCTTGGCTGTGGAACCAAGTTCAGGTCTCAGCCAGGAGAACCTTGTTTGGGATCAGCAAGTTTCAGCCATGCAAATTGAATTTGTATCCAAACAGAGCCCTGTTTCATCACTGCTGCCTCTCCTTTTCTCACTGCACAGGGTCAGGCTACCTTTTCCCTGAACAAGCCCTCACATCCATTCACAGGATCAGGGATAGGCTGGAATGTTGTAGACAGCTTTTTTTTCCTTTTTGTCTTTCCTTTTTACTTTCATTTTTCCATTTTTTTATATTTTATTTTTTTCTCCTCTTCTGCAAGGCACAAGCAAACATGTCACAGCTCTATCTTTCACTGAGATGATTTCCAGCTGCCAAAATGTGCTGGAAGAAGTCTGTGAGCCTGTCACCAAAAGCTGCATCTGAGCATGGCCTCATACTGTGTGACCCCAGGCAGTCTGGAGGAGTGCTCAGAGCACTGGGGAGAAGGAATTTCTTGGCTCAGTTGCCAGCCATGAAGGTGAACAGGTGATCTTTATTACCCATGCCTTTGTTTCTCCAGGTGGATGCAGCAAGCCAAAGGCCACCATGTCCTTTTTCTCCAGACCCACTACCTCCTGGAAAATCCTGAAAGCGGGTTATGGGAGTGTGTCCTGGTTTGAAGGACAGGTGTTTGCCAGAAAAGGCAGAAGCTTCTCTTTGAAATGGAGAATGTAAACCCCCTCCCTCCAAATTATTATAATTTTGAAATTAAGGGGCTCTCAGGAAAAGATATGAGAATTAGGAATAACAGTTCTTTACTAGGAAAACTAAAATAGAAATACAGTAATACAAAGAACAATCCCAACCCTGACAGAGTCAGAATACAACCTGACACCCTGACAGTCAGGGTGTCGGTAGCAGTCCCATTAAATGGTGGCTACTGTACCCCTGCAGTGGCAGATGTGGTTCAACTGAAGCAGTGCTCCTGTAGAAGGGTGCAGTTTTCTTCTGAAAATCCAGATATGATGTGGAAAGGTCTGGCTCTTCCTCTGAAATCCAGTGGAAAGAAAGTAACTTGCTTTTCAAAATCTCTGTTTTTGTCTAGGTAAGAAAGGCTTGGCTCCTCCCCCTGGCTGGAGTATCTCCCAATGGGTGATGTAATTTTATCAGTCATACAGTGGGACTTAATGGCCCATTAGCAGATGATATCTTCCTGGAGGGAGGATGGGTTGTGGAAAAGATAGAGATGATTGTCCCATCTTGTCTTAAAGACGGCTCATTAGCAGATAGTATGTGCCACGGAGATAAGGAATCACTATCCTACCCGGTTTTAACAGGTGGTGATAGAATACACATTTTCTGGCCACATTAACTGAACACATTATCCACCTCTTATTCTATTACCATCTGCATAAGGAAAAAACTTTACACACAGTTCTCACTTAAAATTAGGTTTCTCTGCGGTACACAATGGTTTTCCCCATATTTCTGCATTACCCACCAAGAGTAACTGGGTCCTTGAGCAAGGACAATCCTGAATTACCAAAATATGAGTATTGGTCTAATACTGATACTCAACTGCGACGGACAAAAGACTCTCTAACAATTCAAAGTTAGAAAGTGTGTGTTTATTCAGCACTGGGCAGCAGCATGAGGTAATCCTCTAATATGCGCTGCAAAATCACAGGTGATCTCGAAGTCTATTTATTAGCAAAGGATTCAAACAAATGCATATTCATTATAATAGCCCCTCCCATCCCCGCTTCCTATTGTTATTAGCTTGAATAGCTATTAAGCATGCGTGATTGACTTCTTAAATTAAGTCTGGGGTCGTTTTCGTGGGGAGGGGTCTTAAAAGGAGGAAGTAAGGTGAGTCTTCCTCACAATAAACTCTTGACCTTTTCTATCAATGACAATACAAATGATTTCTGGGGATCATCCAGTTTTTCAAAGAATGGGTTTCTGGTTGCATTGTCCATGTTCCTTTGGATCTGCTCACTAGTTTTGTCTTTTCCCATTGCAAGCACAGCTGAGCAAACATGAAATGACAGACAATCAATTATTTAAGTTTCAGCTAACTACTCCCTTCTAACTTCTAATTGTTTTCAGCAAGGTAACTAAAATCCTAATTTTCTAAGATTAGTGTTTCAATCCCTCGGATGGGTTTGTCCTTGCCTGAGGCGGGACTAATCCAAACAGTCTTTCCTAAAATGCCTTTCATGTGTACTACATGGACTTTATCTCCATCCACTGTGTACAAGGGTTCAGATTGGGCAGGACCAGTTCGATTGATGGACCCTCGGGTGGTGACCATCTGCTAAGTTTGTTTCCCAATTCTTGAAGGTTCCCCAACCAAGTGCCTTCAGGGTAGTCATGAGCAGGCCGTTGCACCGTTCAACTTTCCCGGCAGCTGGTGCATGGTAAGGGATATGATATATCCATTCAATCCCATGTTCTCTGGCCCAGGTGTTGATAAGTCCATTCTTGCAATGAGTTCTGTTGTCTGACTCGATTCTCTCAGGGGTACCATGCCTCCAGAGGATTTGCCTTTCCAGGCCCAGGATGGTGTTCTGAGCAGTGACGTGGGGCACAGGATAGGTCTCCAACAATCCTGTGGTGGCTTCCACAATGGTCAGCACGTAGCGCTTGCCTTGGCAGGTTTGAGGCAGTGTGATGTAGTCAATCTGCCAGGCCTCTCCATACTTGTATTTGGACTATCGCCCACCATACCAGAGGGGCTTCACTCGCTTGGCCTGCTTGATGGCAGCACATGTCTCACAGTCACAGATAACGTGAGAAATACTGTCCTCCATGGTTAGATCCACCCCTCGGTCTCATGCCCACTTACAGGTGGCGTCTCTGCCCTGATGACCTGAGGCACCGTGGGCCCATCGAGCCAGGAAAAATTCTCCCTTGTGTTGCTAATATAAGTCTATATTTGACACCTCTCTCTGTGCAGCCTGATCTGCCTGCTCGTTGTGTTGGTATTCTTCATTAGCCCAACTCTTGGGAGCATGGGCATCCACATGATGGACTTTCACGGGTAGCTTCTCTACCTGAGTGGCAATGTCTTTCCACGCATCAGCAGCCCAGATTGGTTTTCTTCTACAATGCCAGTTAGCCTTTTTCCACGTTTCCATTCGATCCCACAGAACATTGGTTACCATCCATGAATCAGTGTAAAGGTAGAACTTTGGCCACTTCTCTCTTTCAGCAATGTCCAAGGCCAGCTGAACAGCTTTGAGTTCACCAAGTTGACACAATCCACCTTCTCCTTCGGTAGCTTGTGCAACTTGTCGTGTGGGGCTCCATACTGCTGTTTTCCACTTCCAGTTCTACACTGCCCACGATGTGGCAGGAGCCGTCAGTGAAAAGAGCATAACGTTTCATCTGCTGGGAATTGTTTATACAGTAGGGCTTCTGCAGCCTGGGTCACTTGTTCCTTCTCCTCTTCATCAGCGAGACCAAAACCTTCACTTTCTGGCCAGTTTGTAATTATCTCCAAAATCCCCGGACGATTCAGGTTTCCAATATGGCCACGCTGTATGGTGAGGGCAATCCACTTACTCCATGTGATGTCGGTGGCATGGTTGGTAAGAGGAAACCTTTCCTTTAAACATTCACCCCAGCACTGGCAGTCGGGGTGCCAGGAGTTATGCGTCCGTGCCAATCACCTCTGAGGCAGTTTGAACTCCTTTAAGGAAGCCAAGATTTCTATTGCTGTGTGAGTGTAATTGGCTTCAGATCCTTTGTAACTTCTGCTCCAGAATCCCAGGGGTCAGCCTCGAGTCTCACCAGGCACCTTCTGCCAAAGGTTCCAGGATAGACCTTGGTTTCTGGCTGCAGAGCAAAGCACATTCTTTACCTCTGGTCCCGTCCTGACTGGGCCAATGGCCACTGCATGAGCAATCTCCTGCTTGATCTGGGGGAAGACTTGCTGTTGTTCAGGGCCCTAGTGGAAATCGTTCTTTTTGCAGGTGACCAGGTAGAGAGGGCTCGCAATCTGGCAGTACTCAGGGATGTGCATTCTCCAAAAGCCCATGGCACCTAGGAAAGCTTGTGTTTCCTTCTTGCTTGTTGGTGGAGACATTGCAGTGATCTTATTGATGACCTCAGTGGGGGTCTGGCTCTGTCTGTCTTGCCACTTCACTCACAGGAACTGGATTTCTCGGGCAGATCCTTTGACTTTGCTCTTTTTAATGGTGAAGCCGGCTCCCAGCACAATCTGGATGGTCTTTATTTTCTCAAATACCTCCATTGCCGTGTTCCCCCACACAATGATGTCATCGATGTACTGCAAATGTTCTGGAACCTCACCCTTTTCCAGTGCAGCCTGGATCAGTCCATGGCAGATGGTGGGACTGTGTTTCCACCCCTGGCGCAGTCAGTTCCAGGTGTACTGCACACCCCTCCAGGTGAAAGCAAACTGAGGCTGCACTCTGCTGCCAGAGGAATGGAGAAAAATGCATTGGAAATGTCAATGGTGGCATACAACCTTGCTGCCTTGGACTCCAGCTTGTACTGGAGTTCCAGCATGTCCGGCACAGCAGCGCTCAGCGGTGGAGTCACTTCATTCAAGGCACGATAGTCCACAGTGTCCTGGTTTGAAGGACAGGTGTCTGCCAAGAAAGGCAGAAATTTTCCTTTGAAACAGAGACCCGAATTCCACTCCCCCCCAAATATTATAAACGTTTGAATCAAGGACTCTGACGCAGAGATAAGGGGGTAGGAATAACAGCTCTTTTACTAATATATCTAACTGTACCAGCAGAAACAATAGCAGTTGTTAAAATTACTAACAAAACAGAACAGATTACTTGGTTCCAGTCCTTTCTTTAGCTGTGAGCACGCTCTCTCTCGGCAGGACTGGGCGGCGGGAGCGGGTGGCTGTGGCTGCACTGGTCTCAGGGGAGAGCAGGCTGGAGCGGGCAGCTCATCACTCACCGTTTGGGTTCTGGTGCTCAGCTGTGTCCGTAGAGGCAGAAGGCTGTAGCAGGGCAGATGCAGGGCAGGTGATGGCAGAAGGTCTTGCTCTCCTGCCTTCAGCCGCGTGGCTCCAAGACCGAGGGGATCCTCCTCCCAGCTCGCCAGAAACACGAGTCCCCATCGGAAGCACGAGAGCCCCTCCCCAAGCCGATCCCACCTACCCCTTTTGTCCAGAGCCAGCAAAGATCCGCGGTGTAACCGGCAGCTCCATTGGCATGACAATGGGAAAAATTCTTTAAATTGACACAGCAATAGGAAAACACTCAACCCCCAACACACAGTCAATCTCCATTCTCCATCAGATTTGCGCACAGGCCAGATGGGACTGTTGAAGGGTGAGTGGGTTTTGCTGACCACCCCTTGGCTCTCCAGCTCACGGATCATCTTGTGGATGGGGATCACAGCATCTCGATTTGTTCAGTACTGCCAGCGGTGCACTGTAAAGGTGGCAGTTGGTATCTGTTGCTCTGTCACTTTCAAGAGTCCCACTGCAGATGGGTTTTCTGACAGTCTAGGCAAGGTATTTTACTGCTTAATGCTCTCTGCCGCTACAGCAGCTATTCCAGAAGCCCACCTGAGTCCCTTTGAGTCTTTGTAGTAGCCATTCCTGAGGAAGCCTATGCCTAAAATGCACGGTGCCCCTGGGCCAGTTACAATAGGATGTTTCTGTCACCCCTTCCCTGTCAGGCTAACCTCAGCTTCCAGCAAAGTCAATTCCTGTGATCCCCCCTGTCACCTCAACAATGAAACAGGTTCTTTCTCCAGGTGTTCTGATTGTATTAGGGTGCATTGTGAACCAGCAGCAACTAACACTCTATGTTTCTGTTGCTCTGATGGGCCAGGCAGTCGGATCCACAGTGTCCAATAGACCCTGGTATCCCATGCCTCTTCCTTGCTAGAGGCAGGGCCCCTCTAGCACTGGTTATTCCTTTCCTGGGCATACGTAGTGGAGGTTCCTTCCAGGGGATCTGACAGATCATCCTCCCTTCTGTAATACCCTGCACCTTGATCATGGGAGATTTAGCTACCTTCACTTTAGTAAAACTCCCTTAGTTAGTGCTTCCCTCCCTGAGTTGATGCACCCGTGCTGCCAGGACAGAGGTGGGTTTCCCATCCCATTTTCCCATGTCTTCCCCATGGTCTCACAGGAAGAACCACAGGTCAGCTCGTGTACCCTCTCTCCCTAGCTGGGAAGTGTTGGGCTCTAAATTTGGGGCCTGTGACTCTCACTGGTGTGACACTGATCTTCCTTATCTCCTCCCTCATCTCCCTCACTTCACCTCACCTCACCTCTCATCCGTCTCATTCCCTTCTCCTCCTCTGGGAGGTCCTTGACAACAGCAGAGACATTGGCCTGCATCGGACCATTCACCATACTCTCAAAATTTCTGAGCTTGTTGGCAACAGAACCCACTGCCTCTCAGTGGTTATCAGCATTAATCATTGCAATAAAAGTGGTATATTGAGATGGCCCCAGGGTTGCCAGATTCCACAACATCTGCCCTGTGCACCTGACCTTGTCAAGCTTGTTGTCATGCTGTCTTCCCCTTCCAAAGAGTACCTCCAATACTGCCACTTATCTCAGCTGCTGGATCCCTCCCACAAGGGTCTTCAAGCACATTCTATGGTGGTGCTCCTGCATTCTCTCTTTATTGATAAACCTCTCTCTTACACCCATTAAAATCGGCTCCCAGAGGGAAAGGAGGCCTTGCTCCCTTATGAATATATGGTCCACACCTGAGTCCTGGGTCAAGGATCCCAAATTCCTTGCCTCAGTACCATCCAGTTGTATATCTGTTCCCATAAGGTCCCAGACCCAAAGTAACCAGCTTGTAAAAGCCTCACGGCCCCGTTGTGCAATGTCTTTTTGCAGGTTATGGAGACTTTCATATGAGAGGGACTCGGTGATGATCCCAACCTCTGGCTCCCTTGCTGGTTGTGAGGGCCCTCCTTGCTGATGCTCATTATCTAGGTGCCTTGTTTTAATCTTAGATTTTCTAGTTTCCACAGGGGCAACTGCTCTGGCTCTCTGTGCCCCTGTGGACCAGCTAAAACCTGGACAGAGGTAACATTTGTGGGCTCCTCTGCAGCACCATCAGACTCTCCCTCTTTGGGCAGGGGGAGGGTTTCTCTAGGTGGGGAAAAGTGCTCCTTCAATATCTGGCCCATGTCCCACATCTCCCTTAACAGAATCCCCCACCCACTCTGGGTGATTTATTTCTGCAGTGGGCTGTGGGGCAGCGTCCCTAGTCCCTGGGGCAGGGTCAGGCTCTGGGGCAGCATCTCTAGTCTCTGGGGGAAGGTCAGGCTCTGGGGCAGCACCTCTATTTCCTGGGGTAGCTATCAAGGCTGTTATCCAAGCCAATATTCCCTTGTCTCTGAATGCTAAACAGAATAGGCATATCAGCCACACCAGCCGCAGTGTGGTATCAATAGCATTTAAAGCAGGTCTGAGCACCTTGAAAACTGCTGGGGTAGCCTCAGAAAACTGGGTGATGGGTTGGGAGAAGATTTTCCTTACATTCATTTCCTCACAGTGTCATTATTGAAATAACCCCAGGAACACACACAGATAGCTCTGGATCCATGTGGCCACTTTCCAGAAGAAATTAAAAAAATATGAATTCCTGACATAATCAAGCCACCAAATGAATCGGATCATAGCTATAGTAATTTCGGTGAGGGGGCCCATATTCAAATAAGGGCTTGTAAATGGGAGAGATATATCTGTGATCACATGGAGCCCAAGCCAGATTAAACTGGACAACGTTGCCACTTACGAGCTGTTACTTCTGTCTTAATTCTGCTCTCCATGCCCTCTGCTGCGCGTTGGTGCCACTCCTCTTATGGGAGATTCCCTCTCTGTCTTCTTGGTAAAAGGAGCCCTGCTTGACCCCGCAGCCCTTCCTCTCAGGGCAGTGCCCAGGGCTACACACACTGGCTATCTCCTCCCCGCTTCCCCACCCCTCGGGGTGGTGCTGGAGACAGTGGCAGGGGCAGTGTCCATTGCTGCCAAAGCCAGCCTTTCTCCTCCTTCACTGACCGGGGCCCCGCCTGAGCCGTGCCCCCCCTTGCCCCCATTGCGGGGCTGCAGGAGGAGGGGCCACGCCCTGACCTGAGCCCTGCCCTGAGCCCGTGTCCTGACCCGAGCCCATGCCCTGGCCCAAGCCCATGCCCTGCCCTGATCCCGTGCCCTGCCCTGAGCCCATGTTCTGCCCTGAGCCCATGCCCTGCCCGAGCACATGGTCTGCCCTGAGCCCATGCTCTGCCTGAGCCCATGCTCTGCCTGAGCCCATGCCCTGCCCTGAGCCCATGCCCTGCCCTGAGCCCATGCCCTGACCCGAGCCCATGCCCTGGCCCAAGCCCATGCCCTGCCCTGAGCCCGTGCCCTGCCCTGAGCCCATGCCCTGGCCCGAGCCCATGCCCTGGCTTGAGCCCAAGTCCCAGCCCGAGCTCGCTCCCAGACCATCCGGGACAGATCCTGTTCTCATGGCAGGTGCAATCAGGGGCATCTCTGCCTCCTCTGGATTTTTATAAGCGCTTCTGAAAACAGGCTCTTTCTTTTTACTTTTTAAGACTAATATATGTTCTTTCTTATTATCTCAGTCCTGCTCACATGCTAATACCATAAAAAGCCAGGCATACTCTAACTCTTCAAAAAATCTGTCTTCGCGTATTTGGGATATTAAACTTGATATTAATTTTCGGTCTAAACTTCCAAATTTAGGCCATGTTTCTCCATTATCTAGTTCATTTTCCCTGAGAGTCTAATAGGTTTAGATTTTAAAAGCAAAGACTCCTCCTCAATTAAATTCGCCCAGTTTTTCAATATTAACCCCAAAGGGCTATCTCTTGGAATACTGCCATTATCACATTCAGAACAGGATACACACCCCATTCTGATACCCAAAAATAAAGATCAAAAAGCACAAAGAGTCAGGATTAGAATTCACAACCCTCACAGCTGCTGCACAGAAACTAATCAGCTGCACCACCCTTTGGCTTCAGGAAAACAGCCCTACAATTTAAACTTACTCTTTAAGAAGGTGTTCCTTCTTACCCACGGATACAGGGCAAAACAATTCCGCTGAGAACCCTAAGGTTCCAAAACAAATTTACAATTTACAAAATTGCAATTTACAAACCCTCTTAGCACCTAACCCAGATGCTAAACAAGCAGAATACCCTTTTATTCCATCACTCATGTGCCCCTGTTCCAGGGTTCTTGGCTCTGATACCTCTAGACCTCTGCTGGGCCGTTCCAGGGCTGCTGGCAGGGCTTCAGTCCAGGGGTTTTCCAGATGCCTCACCTGCCCCACCAGAGGTGCCAGTTCAGATGCCTAGAGGAGCTGGAAGAGAGGCTACACAGAGTTACAGGGAATAAAATGGGTATTTATTGAGAGGCCTTCAAAGGCTACACCCTGGCAGTAGCAGTGCCACAGTTGTGACCCTGGCCTGGATAGCTCCAAGGTGAAAGCAAGGCAGGACTTGATCATATAATCTCACATCATTTTAGATTTCAGACCATTTGCATACAGGAGTCAACCGTCCAATTAATAGTCTCAAATTCTAAAGTTTCAGCTGCCTTGCTTGCTTGCTGGCCTGCCCTCCTCTTTTCATGTTTTTTATGCTTAGGGCCAGAAGTTTGAAGAAACTCTTCTTGAGTCCCTAGCTGGAATCAAAATATTTTGTCTTTGTCACCCAAGCACAATGGAAAAGCACACCCAAGCAGAGCAGAAAAACTTAGAACTTAAGGCATCAACGTGTTTCCCATAGAATAGAGCCACCATCCATATCATGGAACCTGTAGCTTTGACAGGGCTTCTGCCTGCTTAAATACTATACGGCACAGGATTTCTTCCAGACCAAAAATGCCACCACCTAGATCCCTGGCTGCTACTGGAGTGCTAAACGCCTCTTCCCAACTGACATCAGGAAACTGGGATGGTGAGATTTGTTTCCCAAGGAAGCAAGCCATGGTTTGTATGCATGGGCCTGCAGCCATGACTGGGCTTCTGCCTGCTAGAATTCCATATGCTGCAGGATATCTCCCAGACTAAAGCTGCCACCACCTGTAAGCTTGGCTGCCCCCGCCATGCCAAACACCTCATCCTAAATGACATCTGGAAACTGGGATGTTCAATTTTGTTTCATTTGGGAAAGAGCTGACGTTCATACCCAGGATGAGTTGACAAGAGTGGGTTTTTGCCTGCTGAAATTCTATACGGTGCAGATTTTTTCCCAAACCAAAGCTGCCACCACCAAGAAGCCTGGGTGTTTTGGAGTACCAAATGCCTCCTCCAAGCTGGAATCTGTAAACTAGGATGGTGAATTTTGTTTCCTGTGGAAAAGATCCACCGTTCGTATCCAGGGTCCATTGGCTGACACTGGGCTTCAGCCTGCTAAAATCCCATACAGCACAGGATTTCTCCCAGATCAAAGCTGCCACTGTGTAAATCCCTGGCTGCAATTGGAGTGGCAAATGCCTTCTCCTAAATGACATGTGGAAACTGGGATGCTGAGATTTGTTTCCTGTGCAAAAGATCCACCGTTTGTATCCTGGGTCCAGTGGCCAGGAGTGGGTTTTTGCCTGCTAAAATTCCATACGGCACAGGATTTTTCCCAGATCTAAGCTACCACCACTTACAACCTACCTGCAATTGGAATGTCAAATGTAGCCTCCTAACTGACATCAGGAAACTTGGATGATGAGTTTTGTTTCCCATAGAATGGAGCCACCATTCGTATAATGAAACCTGTAGCAGAAACAGGGCTTCTGCCTGCCAGTATTACATACAGCATAGGATTTCTCCCAGACCATATGTGCCACCACGTAGAATCCTGGCTGCCATTGGAGTGCCAAATGATACCTCCGAACAGACATCTGAAAATTGGGATGATGAGTTTTGTTTCCTGAGGAAAAGAGCCACCGTCTTTATCCAGGGTCCTTTGGCCAGAAGTGGGGTTTTGCCTGCTGAAATCCCATATGGCACAGGATTTTTCCCAGAACAAAGCTGCCACCACCTAGAACCGTGTCCTCCTCTGAACTGGTATCTGGAAACTGGGATGTTGAATTTTGTTTCTTGTGGGAAGGAGCTGACATTCGTATCCAGGGTGCTTTTTTCAGGATTGGGTTTTTGACTGCTAAAATTTCATATGGCAGAGGATTTCTCCCAGACCAAAGCTGCCACCACCTAGAAACCTGGCTGACATTTGAGTGCAAAACACCTCCTCCTAACTGACATCTGGAAACTGAGATGGTGAGATTTGTTTCCTGTGGGAAAGAGCCAACATTCATATCGAGGGTCCTTTGGCGGGAGTGTGTTTTCACCTGCTGAAGTTCCTTGCAGCATAGGATTTCTCCCAGAACAAAGGCAGCCACCTCCTAGGATGGTTGCTGCCTTTGATGCACCAATGACCTCTTGTAAACTGACATCCAGAAACTCAGATGGTGAGATTTTTTTTCCATTGAAATGAGTCATTGTTGGTATCCAATGTCTTTAGGCCAGGAGTGGGCTCTTGCCTGCTAAAATTTCATATGACGCAGGATTTCTCTCAGTCCAAAGCTGCAACCCCCTAGAACCCTAGCTGCCATTGGACTGCCAAACGCCTCTTCCTAAATGACATCAAGAATCTGGGATGGTGAGATATGTTTCTCATGGAAGGAAGCCATGGCTCATATGCATGGGTCGGTAGCCGCAACTGGGCTGCTGCCTACTAGAATGCCATACGTTGCAGGATTTCTCCCTAGCTAAAGCTGCTGCCACCAAAAACCCTGGCTACCGTTGGAGTGCAAAGCACCTCCTCCTAACTGACATCTGGAAACTGGGATGATGAGTTTGTTGCTTGTGGAAAAGAGGTACCGTTCTTATCCAGGGTGCTTTGGTCAGAATTGGGTTTTTGTCACAGTACAAGCTGGCCTTATTACTGGGCAACTGACTTCTCCATATATGGAGAAGCAGCCTGGTGGGACAGACAGTCCTTCAGACACAGTGATAGGACACAATTTGGAACCAGACAGGGATTTGGACCTATGGGTTCCTGCCTGGGCTGCGAAGGCTATTGGTCAGAGGGCTAGGCAGCCTGAACTTAGGACCAATCACAAGTTCTTGCCAAGGAACATTAATGTGGTTATTTAGGAAGCAGTTCTGAGCAATAAAAGGCTTTTTGTCTCATGGTCCCAGAGTGCCCCATGCAGTTGGGAAGCGAGGCTCTCTGTGGTCAGACTGCCCTGCATCTGCTCCGCATCCAGTCTGCTACCTCTAAGACCACAGGCTGACCACCAAGTAATCCAAACGGTGAGCGGAGAGCCCTTCATCCACCTTTTTCTCGTACATCGGACACAGCTGCTGCTGCCGCTTCCCCACCGTCTGCCAACTCCACAGCAGTGTGGAACCGCCCCCGCCTTCCACCACAGGGACCGAGTGCAGTCTGCGGCTGGAAAAAGGACTAGAACTGAGTTATTTGTTCTGTTTGGTGTATACTTTTCATAGCCTATTGTTTGTGTTTGTCCGGTTTGATACATTAGTGTCACGAACCCTAAAACAGAACTCCAAAGTCAGTCAAAAGAGTCTCCCAAGGTCCCAGGCTCCACTGGATAAGATCGTTGTCCTGCAGATACACCTCCTAGTTTGGGTTAACCACGGTTTTACCCACTTGGCTGGGAGCCAATGAGGTTTGCCACCTGTCAAAACACAAGCGTAACCCCGCCCCCATGTGAGTAATGTATGTGGCCCTTTCCACACCTTCTCTGAGGGTTCCCAAATAGATACAGGCACCTTTGTATTTTGAGAAAAGAAACTGGCAAAATGACTAATAATTGGTATTAAAGACTGTTCGCCATCCGGTCGAGACATCCACATTTTCCAATTATGAACGTACAACGTTTTCACAACAATTTCCTGAGGTGTAAGGCTAATCCCCCCTTCTTTATGTAAAAGATGAAACATGTTTCAAATCCTGATGTTTTCTTTCTACTATACCTTGCCCTGTACTATTATAAGGGATACCAGTCAAATGACCTATTCCCCACTGTTGTAAAAAACGTTTTGTGTAATTGCTGACATAATTTGGACCATTATCTGTTTTGATTTCAGAGGGAACACCTAGGACGGCAAAGCTTTCCATCCAATGCCTACAAGTAGCTCTAGAGTTGGAGGAAGACAAGGGAGTAGCCCACATCATTTTACTAAATGTGTCAATTGTTACATGCACAAATTTCAATCGTCCAAAGGAAGGTACAATTGTGACATCAGTTTGAAAAATTTTACGTGGTTCCAAACCTCGAGGATTCACTCCAAATGATTGCAGAGGAGGTAATCGCACACAATCTGGGCAGGAAGCAATGACATTTCTAGCTTCAAGTCGAGATAGCCCAAATTCCTTTTGCAGTGACACTGCAGGTTGATGAAAAAAGGCATGAGACGCCTGGGCAAGTTCGAAAGGCGTCAATCCTATCACAGCTGCTGAAACAGCTTCATCAATAATTTGATTCCCCTGAGCTAAGAATCCAGGAAGGCCTGAATGGCTTCGAATATGGGTTGAATAAAATAACTCAGTTCTGCATGAAAGAAGATTAGCCAATTTTTTTAGCTCGTCTGCAATTTTTTCATTAGATATTTTTCCAAACAGGGAGTCTTGAATACGCTCAAGGATAGATGCCACGTACAGAGAATCACAAACAATGTTAAGTGGTATGTCAGAGAAATCTTGAAAGATTAATACAACAACTTTAAGTTCTAACAACTGAACTGAACAATTTTGTTGAACCTGCACCTGAGTAACCCACTGCCCTTCATTGCAATATGTATACCCATATTTACCTGTATGCCCACTAGCATCAGAAAAAACAGTTAAAGCATTTGCAATTGGTTTGGATACACGTATATCTCTAAAATAAAAAGGAAGGGAAACAGAAAACAATGAAAATGGAGGGTAATGATTATCAATCCGGATACCAAGTGTAGCTGTAGCAAAAACATAAGAGCACTGCAACCATTCATCACAAAGAGATAAGACTGAAACATTAAGATATATACAGTCAGGCTCTTTCCCATAGACCAGGCGTACTCGTCTTCGAGATTTGAGCAAGAGTGTGCCAAGCAAATCAATTCTATTTGTAAGTGTTGAATTGGGCACACAAGCAGTAAAAATCCATTCCAAAACATAAAAATTTTTGCTCAGTACATTGTACTGGCCAATTACTGCAACGAATTCATTGCTCAAGCTCAGAACATATACATTGAGTTCTAATTGTGCATCATACCTGTAAGCAAATGAATTTTGTATTTGTTGCAGGATTTTTTCCATTGCCTTTTCTGCTTCGTCTGACCAAGTAATGGTCTGAGTTATGTCAGTGGTTCCTTCCAGCAAAATACGAATGGGTGCAGTATCCGAATTTGTTATCCCTGTCCATGATCTTACATTCTGAATATCACCTAACAATTTCTGAACATCATTGACAGTTTCCATTTTATTGTGTAGTTCTAATTTTTTGGGAGCGAATCGAGTTAGAGTGATTGAAAAGCCCAAATAAGACCAAGGCTCTGAAGTTTGGACCTTTTCTGGGGCTATGTGCAAACCCCATAATTCTAGTTGATTTAACATTTCCTGTTTTTTGGCTTCCATCAATGGTTCCTTGCTAGCTACAAGGATATCATCCATATAGTGATAGGTAATTAATTCCGGGTTTTCTCGTCTCCATTTTTCTAATGCTAATACAACATACCACTGACAAATAGTATTCTTCATTCCTTGTGGAAGGACAACCCACTCATATCGTTTTGCAGGATGACTATTATTTACAGAAGGTACTGAAAAGGCAAACCTACAGGTATCATCTGGATGTAATGGTATGCTGAAAAAACAATCCTTTATATCTACTATAAACAAATGATAATTTTTTTGAATGGCACTAGGAAAGGGAAGGCCAGTTTGTAAAGCTCCGAGTGCTTGCATTTGGTCATTTACTGCTCTCAAATCATGCAAAAATCTCCATTTTCCTGACTTCTTTTGAATCACAAACACAGGTGTATTCCAAGGGCTGTGAGAAGGCCGAATATGTCCTTGTTCCAACTGTTCCTGTACTAATTCTTGAAGGTGCTCTAGCTTTTGATTTGGCAATGGCCACTGAGCTACCCACACAGGGTCATCAGATTTCCAGGATAATTTAATACAAGAGTGAGCACCTATTTTCTCAGTGGCCGCTCCTAAAAAGGCTGTACAGTAAGGACCATTTTCCATTGGCTAAGAACATCACGGCCTAGCAACCACAAAGAAGTATCTAACACATATGGACGAGTAACTGCTTTGTTACCTTCCTGGTCTAGAATGACAATAGAATTTTTACTCTGCCAAGTAGATGTAACTCCTGCAACACCCAATAGAGTTTCAGTTAATTTGACAAGAGGCCAGGACTCTGGCCAAGCTGAAAGAGGCACAATAGTAACATCTGCACCTGTGTCCATCATCATTTCTGCTTGCAATTGAATTTCACTCGCACTCTCACCATTTTCTTTCATACATAATATCACCTGTCGTGTAGGTCTTTTAGCTGACAACATTTCAGAAAATGCCACGAGAGGACCAGTGCTTCCAAATCCACCCAACCTTTCTCTACTGCTTTTTGCTGGAACCTGCGGGTAAAAAGGTACAAGTTGAGCAATGGAACTACCCTTTGGTATGAAAGCAGGTGGGGAAAATACTTTTAACATAATTTTGACAATTCCTTTGTAATCAGTATCAATAACACCTGGAAGTACAAAAAGACCTTGTTTAGAAGCAGAAGAATGGCCAATTAATAAAGCTGCAAGACCATTTCCCAATGGGCCTTTTGTTGTAGTATCAATTAAAACAACATTTTCATCCTTAACAGTTACCGATTCCGCAGTTACCAGTCGACCCCAGCACTTCCACTCGTCGCTACTTGCATCCTTGACAGGCTTCTGCAGGAGCAGATAGAGCTGTCGGCTCCTGAGGCGGGAGGTTCATGGGATGAGTTATAGCTCTCTCGTTTCCCAGCAGAGGTGTTCCATCCTTTTTGAATTTAGAGCGACATTCGTGTGCTTTATGACCAAATTTATCACACCGGCGACATACCCCTGCAAAGGCTGAAGACGCTGCAGGAACAGAAATATTCTGTTTCTGCAACCTCAATGAACAATATTTTCATGTATGACCACGGTGACCACAATTGTAACAAGAATCCATTGGGACCTTATTGCTACTACTTTTATTACCTCTATTTTTTGTTAAGGCTGCTGCTAAGGCTGATGCATGTTTGCGAGCCTTTTCCTTTTCTATTTCCAGGGGAGCTCTGGAGCATAATTCAATCATTTGTAAAAGAGTCACATTTGAAGGTAATGTTGCCAAAAGTTTTTTACAGATACTGTTCGCATTTTGCGAAGCCACTTCTCTTACCATGGTATGTTTTAATGCAAGAGGAATATCAGGGGCCAATTCCACTCCCTCTTTAATCCTATCCACAAATTTCAAGAAAGGCTCATCCTCACCTTGAACAATGTGTAAATAAGGCTGTCTTGGCTTACCTACTTGGGGTAACGCAGCAAAAGCCTCTAAAGCAGCAGCCTTGCTTTGAGCCAAAACTCTGGAATGCATTGCAACCTGGCGCTGTGGATCAATGTATTCCCCTTGACCCATGAGCATGTCCAGGCTAGCAAATCGCAATGGATCCCCCTGCGGCAGATTCATGCTATCTACCTGCATTCCTGAGAGCCGCTCTTGCCATTTGTTAAGGAACAGCATGTAGCTAGTTGGCCCCAACATTAATTCGAATATCATTCTAATATCAGCTGGGATCAATTCTTGGTATTTAAGTACAGCCTCAACTTGTTTCCTAACCAGATTATTATCCACCTCATAATCCATGACTGCCTTTTGAACTTTGGCAATAAGGTTCCAATCCAATGGCTGATACAGATTTCCATTAGCATTACGAACTACAGGCGCAGCTAACGCTGGTGCTGCTACAAATTGAAAATCCCCGGTTAATTCTGCATTTGTTACAAGACCTTTCCACCTTTTAGCCATATCAAAATTAGCATTTCGCGGTGGATCATTCCGATCCGGTCCCCTCCCTGCTGAATTGTCTTTATCCCTCCACCATTTAGTAAAACTGTCTATTAACCCTTCAGAAGTCGACAGGGTAGGATCAGATCCATGAATCCAGCATCCTGCCTCCTCCGGAGATAAGACAGGCAATCCCTTTGCTCTTAAATTACTTTGAGCCGTCTCTAAATCAAACCCATTGTCATAGATAAGCTGTAAAGTCTTTTGCCTCCTGTCCATTTTTTCTAGAGAAGATAGAGGACGAGAGTTTTCTTCCAGAGTTTTTAGTCCTTCTATTATAGCATCGTGTGCTTTTTTATATGCCCTTTTTACATTCTTAGAAGATGATCCTTTGTCTAGTCGCTTCATTTCCCCTAATAGATTAAGCATTACAGTTTTTTGTTCTTCTAATTGATGACTTAAATCTCCCTTATCTTCTGAGTCTATTTCCATATCACAGGGAAGAGGTACTGCGGCAGGATCAATTGCCCTTTTTGGTAGAAGCGGGTTTGTACTGCTGTTATCGTTGTGTACAGCTGATGGAGCTGATGGAACACTCTTGGACTCGGAGGGGTTCCATGGAGGAATTAAATAATCATATGGTCCTTTTTGGCCAGGAGCAGCGATATAGTCAGGGGGAGAGCTAGCAATCACCTCAAAAGAGGATAACCCAGATGCACCAGGGTCAGAGGACAGCAGCTGTGGTTCAGAGGCGGAGGGATGAGACTCTGTCATGAGAGAAAGCTTCTCCGCAGCTGCTGTAACCAAAGTTTGTGCCGCTAGATTAACCTCTGCCTCTGCCCCCATTTGTTCAATCAGGGTGCGCATCTGTTTGTACACAGAAGCTAGCGTTTTTGCTTCCTTACTCTCCACTTGAATAGCTTCCCACAAGTCTGCTCCTACTGCCTGCCAAGTTTCTCATTAAAAAATGTCTATAGTGTCCTTTATGAACCCTCTCCGCTTTGCCCAGTAGAGCAGATCTACGAGTTGAGACCGATTAAAATTCTCCCCTTTTTTCCTCACTATAGCGAGAATTGAGTCCACAGTAACCTTTTCCAAAGCGGATATATTATTACCCATCTTGCTAATACCAGCTCTTGGCTGCAGCCTCACAGGGCTCCAACTCACCGGTCGATCAGTGGCCACACGCGTCTCGAACGCCCGGTCGCAACCGCAACAAGATGATTAGGTCCTTCCTGACTCTTTTCACCCCGGATCGCGTCTCCCTGGATCACGTCGGAGTCACCAAGATGTCACGAACCCCAAAACAGAACTCCGAAGTCAGTCAAAAGAGTGCGCTTTATTCAATCACAAAGCTTGTCTTTTTATACTCTTATTCGATCAGTAGCATTCTTGTTACAATGGATTCTATTGGTTACATGAAAAAAGTTTATATGCATTCTAACATACAATTGGTTAACCTAAGATAAGCTATTTTTACTTTAACAATTAAGCAAGATATTCTTTAAAGTTTCATGCTATGGCAATCCACCAAGGTCCTGTTTCCTCCAGATGTCTTCTTCTTTAACCCTGAGCAAAATTTATGGTCTTATTCTTTCCTGTTTTATCAGTCCAAGGATACTCTGACCTTGCTGGTTTAAATCAAGGCACTTTACGGTAAATCGGAGCAAGATTCAGAGCAGCTGCAAGGCCTCCAGCAGCTGCAAGGCCTCCAACACATTAGTAAAGAGCTGTTATTCCTATGCCCTTATCTATGCCTGAGAGTTCCTGATTCAAAAATTATAATACTCGGGAGGGAGGGGGTTACATTCTCTATTTCAAAGAGGAGCTTCTGCCTTTATTGGCAGACACCTGTCCTTCAAACCAGAACATTTAGGTTATTCCCATATCATAAAACCAATAATGATCCTGCATACATTTCACAGAAAACAAGAAATTTCTTACAGCTCTGAAGAGTGCTACACCGCACTTGCATTTGAAAAATAGCAACAGGACAAGCCATGGTGGAAAGAGCACATGGCACTTGAAAAATTACGCTTGAAAACAAAAGAGAGGAATGTGTGGAGAAACCCCACAGAGCAGAGTAGAAAAGACTGTTTACACACTAAAACACTTGAGAGTAATAGAAAATTCACAGAATCCAGTTATCTTAAATCACTTCCCATCACTACAATCACCTGGCTATGAACAGTTACCAAAACCCAAGGTGATGTTGTGAGATCTCGACATCAATAAATGGGGGGGTCCGTGGGATCTCATCACCTGAGGATGGGGGTACATGTGTCTAACCACAGATACAGGTACGCATTGGGTACCTGCCAGATGTGTTCGTCCGGCACGGAACCACAGACAGCATCCTGCTGAGGCCTCCTCGATGGATGTGCGGGAGCAAGACGCAGAGGAGAGCAACCCTCTGAAAGATCCTCGAAAGACGTTGGGGAGCAGAATTTAGAACAATAACTGGAACAATTTACTCACCTAACTTGCAGAGTCATAGGACATTGAAATAACAGAGTTGTTTGCTTACAAAATATTTTCTTGTTTAAAAATTGTTTTGCTAAATTGGAATTTTGCACAATTCTGAAGCTAAATGTTTTATTAAGGTACAGTTTAACAAAGAGGTTTAAAGTTTTATGGTTATAGAGTTAATTTACAATTTTATTGTTGAGCAGTTAAACTGTGATATATGAAAAGCGAAGGTAACTAAATACCCAACCACTCCTGAACATAAACACAGCAGCTTTAGTAACATGGAACCCATCATCATCTAAGAAAGCCAAATTTATTGAGCTATGTAAAAAACTAATTCAAGTTGAACTTATGCTGTCAATGTCATTTTGCATGCAAAAGGCCCCTTTCAGGTAAGATAACGGAGAACAAGCTGCATACTTGCATTTTGAAAATTTTCTTCAAATTAATAAGAAAGAAACAGGGAACTGTCACAGTACAAGCTCGCCTTGTTACTGGGCAACTGACTTCTCCATATATGGAGAAGCAGCCTGGTGGGACAGACAGTCCTTCAGACACAGTGATAGGACACAATTCAGAACCAGACAGGGATTTGGACCTATGGGTTCCTGCCTGGGCTGTGGAGGCTATTGGTCAGAGGGCTAGGTACCCTGAACTTTGGACCAATCAAAAGTGCTTGCCGAGGAACAATAATGAGGTCATTTAAGGAGCAGTCATGAGCAATAAAAGGCTTTTTGTCTCATGGTCCCAGAGTGCTTGTGTCTGTGTCTAGGCTCAGCACTGTCGATGTCACAGGTTTTTGCCTGTTAAAATTCCACACGGCAGAGCTTTTTTCCCAGACCAAAGCTGCCACCGCCTAGAACCCTGCCTGCCATTAGAGTGCCAAACGCTCCTCCTAACTGACATCAGGAAACTGGGATGGTGAGTTTTGTTTCCGTGGGAAAGAGCCAGGGTGCTGTGGACGGGATAGGGTTTTTGACTGCTAAAATTCCATATGGCAGAGGATTTCTCCCAGACCAAAGCTGCCACCACCTTGAAACCTGGCAGCCATTTGAGTTCCAAAGGCCTCCTCCTAACTGGCATCTGGAAACTGGGATGGTGACATTTGATTCTAATGGGAAGAAGACACCATTTGTATCATGGAACCTGTAGCCAGGTTCTGCCTGCGAATATTCCATACAGCACAGGATTTCTCCTGGACTAAAACAGCCACTACCTAGAGACCAGGCTGCAATTGAAGTGCTAAATGGCTTCTCCAAATTGGCATCCATAAACTAGGATTGTGAGTTTTGTTTCGTGTGCAAAAGAGCCTCCGATATTATCCAAGTGCTTCTAACTGGGACTGGGCTTTTGCCTTCTAAAATTCCACATGGCACAGGATTTCTCTCAGACAAAGCTGAAACCACTTAGAACACTAGCTGCCATTGGAGTGCCAAATGCTTTCTACAAACTAACATCTGGAAACTGGGATGTTGAATTGTGTTTCCTGAGGGAAAGAGCCAACATTCATATTCAGGGTGCCTTGGCTGGGAGTAGGTTTCTGACTGCTGAAATTTTAAACAGACTATTTCTCCCAGACCAAGGCTGCCACCACCTAGAACAATGGCTGCCATTGGAGTGCCAAACACCTCCTCCTAAATGACCTCAGAAAACTGGGATGGTGAAATGTGTTTCCCAAAAAATGGAGGCACCATCCGTATCATGGAACTTGTAGCTCCATCAGGGCTTCTGCCTGCTTAAATTCCATATGGCAGGGTATTTCTCCCAGACCAAAAAGGCCACCACCCAGAACCCTGGCTGATATTGGAGTGCCAAACGCCTCCTCCTAACAGACATCTGGAAATTGGGATATTGAGATTTGTTTCCCATGGAAGAGCCAATATCCGTATCCAGGGTCCTTTAGCCGGGAATTGGGCTTTTGCCTGCTAATATTACATACAGCAGGGGATTTCTCCCAGACCAAAGCCACAACCTCGGAACTCTGGCTGCCATTGGAATGCCACATGCCTCCTCTTAACTGACATCTGGAAAGTGGGATGGTGAGATTTGTTTCCAGTAAAATGGAGCCACCATTCATATCATGGGACACGTAGCTGGGACAGGGCTTCAGCTGGCTGAAATTCCATATGGCACAGGAATTCTCCCAGACCAAATCAGCCACCACCTGGAACCCTGGCTGCCATTATAGTGCCAAGTGCCTCCTCCTAACTGACATCTGCAAAATGGGATGTTGAGTTTTGTTTCTGTGGATAAGATCCACCATTCTCTTTTGGCCAGGACTGGTCTTCTGCCTGCTAAAATTCAATATGCCAAAATATTTGTCCCAGACCAAAGCTGACACCAAGAACACTGGCTGCCTTTGGAGTTTCAAACACCTCCTTGTAACTGACATGTGTAAAAGAGGATGATGAATTTTGTTTCCTATGGAAAAGAAGCGCCATTCCTCTCCAAGGACATGTAGCCATGATGGGGTTTCTGCATGCTAAAGTTCTATATGGCACCGGATTTCTCCCAGACCAAAGCTGCCACCGCCTAGAACCCTGGCTGGCATTGGAGTGCCAAAGGCCTCCTCATAACAGACATCACTAAACTGGGATGTTGAGATTGTTTCATATCCAAGTGCCTCTAGCCTGGACTGGTCTTCTGCCTGCTGGAATTCCATACAAGGCAGGATTTTTCCCAGACCAAAACTGCCACAACCTAGAATCCTGTCTGAGGTTTGCATGCCAAACGCCTCCTCCTAACTGACATCTGGAAACTGGAATGCTGAGTTTTCATTTCTGAGGAAATCGTTCCTATCCAAGGACTTATAGCCAGGTGTCACGATCCGCTCAACCTGAGCGAGAGTCGTGATGGTTCATTCAACCCCAGGGTGCAAAAGACAAAAGCAAGAGACTCAGGTTTTGTTCTGCAGAAAGTAGTAATGCAGTTTATCGCATTTAATGTGCCAACAATTCAAAGTGCCAACAATTCAGTTTTGAGAGAGAGAGAGAGAGAGAAAGAGAGAGAGAGAGAGGAAGCAAAGTAAAAGGAGAGAGAGTGAGAGAGAAAAAGGATGGGATATAGTTACCAACAGATGGGACACATCCTCATGGTTGTCCGATGATAAACGTGTCTTCAATCCGTTGGGGAGAAAGAGATCTCAAAGTCTTCTTTAAGAAAATCACGTTTTAGAATCCTTTTCCTAAGCAAGTGGCCTCTGGCCAAAAGGTGGGGAGATTTATGGACTATTGTATGTGGAGATCATTGCTCCAAGAAGCAGGTGGAACATGACGCTACAGCCAGTACCCTGCTCTCAAGCGCAGCGTACCGTGGCAGCACCAGACACACCTACAAACAGTCCTTGGCAAGCATCCACCTCGGCATGGCCAGAACTCAGGTCCAGAGCGAGTGGTGGGCTCTGGGGTCTCAGTCTCTGATGATGGCCATGAGGCAGATCAGAGAAACTTCGGACCAACCCAACCACCACCCCGTGACTCATGATCATCGTCAAGAGTGCTCCTTTGTGATGTTGTTATGAAGTCTTCAGGACTTGTCCGAGTTGGGAACATTATCCCGGAAAAAACAGAGACAGAAAATTGGATAGAATAGAAAAGTAGGAAAAAGATAAGGGAAAGGAAAAGGGAGAAAGAAAACAAAAAAAAAATTATCAACTTAATAATCAATTTTCAATTTCAATTTCTGATTACAATAATATAATCAAATTTTTTTTGTTGTTAAAATAAAACAAATATTTTAAATCAATGTTTATAAATGTTCAATTTCAATTTCTGATTACAAAAAATAATAAATTTTGAAAATTAATTTCAATTCAAAACACAACAGTACTAAAATTTTAAACCAAGCAATTTTCAAATTAAAAATCAATTAATTTCATTTTAAAATGTAACACAATGAAAATCAGCAATTTTAAACCAAGCAATTTACAAATTTCAATTTAAAATGCAATACAACTAAAATAAGCAAATATTAAAACAAAATCGTGTTTTATCTCATTTTGAAATATATATTTCGCCTTGTGTCAATAACCTTAGGGATGTCAACAGTGACCCATTTGTGTACATAATGTAGAGGATTGCTGATCTGTAGAAGGAGATGAGAGGTCAAAATCATACCTTGTAATTTTAGTAAAGTTACAGACAGAAAGATTTAAATGATTTTTAGTACTCACTACCAAACCTTCTACGAAAACATGATCACAAGCAGTTCTAAAGCATGCACACCCATTGCCCATATGCACAAGTAGTGTTTCAGGAATCTCGTTTGGACAAAATTCAAAGTTACAGACATTCTGTTCTGTGTCTAAGCAAATATCTTGACCTCTGATTGCATTACTTTCACAGATAAACCCTTGCTGTTCCCACATAATGCAAGTTCCCAAATTAATAGTTTGTTACATATCACCAATTTGACGGGCCCGTTCTCTATGCTCCAAAGGATAGAGAATAGCTCCGTCATGATTCAGCCCTAAGGCAATGATGGGGAATATTGAATGTACTGAAGCATTACATATGGTCAGTGCAAAGGCTGAGGCTGTGTTTATGCTGGGGTAGTAGATAAAATTTACCGAGTTCCACCAGAATTGGAATTCTTTTCCAAAATCATGGGCATTATCCCAAATTATTCTCCGAATTTCAGTAGGAAAAGTGCCTTCCTCCCCTTCTCTTATGATTGAGACAGCAACTGACTGCATCCACAATTGAGCCGGGATACAGCAGAGAGCTAAAGAAACATTAACCAATTTATTCATTGATACTTCTAAATCAACATTATTCAAAATTCCCTATCTTGTTCCCACAACACCGGTTATGCCTCTTGTTTGTTTCTTGAAAGGATCCTGCTTTTGCAACCACGTTGTCCACCCCTAGAAAAGGTGAACAGGCTGGCTGAATTACTGAGACATTGTTTTGCCTTGGCAATTTGACTTGTTTAAAAAAAACAACACGCCAAATTAAACGACATTTGCTGTTGGCTTGTTTTCCGAATTGCCTAATGTCCAATTTCAAAAATTTTCAGGCTCAGTACAACCAGTGGTTGGGTGGTAGGTGTTACAACATTAACATCGAGTTCCCTGCAATATTTTGTATAGTTTTTATCACGCATAATTTTATGGAAAAATTGTACAACAGTTCAATTTTGATTTTGAATCTCACAAAAATAAAACATGGCTGTAAGGTCCTGTGCCATAACTGTATACAGGTTCAATGAGTGATTCAGCAATTAATCTTCATGTCCCACGGCATTATTCTGTGAAAAGTAAACACAACAGAATCTGCCACAAAGAGGCAGGAGATTAAATCAGATCAGAAAAACTGCAGACTGACTCTTACAATGGATGAGGTGGAGAAATCGCCCTCTGGCATTTGGAGGGAATTTGGGCAGAGAGGGGTGGGTGTCTCTAAATTCAATGTCTCAGATTTGCAGTTGGCATCTCAAAATTTTGGGGAATCCCTTCAGATTTTGGGGATATTTTGAGGTATTCTCCAAATTTTGGGATGTCCCTATTATTTGGGGGAGGTTTTAAGGGGTCTTAGGCAATTTTGGGGTTGTTTTGGACCACTTTTAAAATTTTGTGGGTCCCTCAAGTTTAGGTGTGGGAAATTTGGGGGATTCCCCAAAATTTGGGTCCCCAAACTTGGTGCAGCTGCCACTTTCTGAGCCTCAACCTTTGGGGAAGATTTTGGCTTTTTTTCTGGGGTTTGCCCCAAACTTTGGGAGTTCTGGGTAAGTGTGGATACTTGGGATAATTTCAGGGAAGATCTGTGAGATTTTGGGGGGGTGATTCTGTTGAATTTTGGGATGAAGTCGGGAGGATTTTGGGGTGAATTTGCTCGGATTTGAGGTCAAGTGTTTGCTGCTGGTGTTTTGCAGACCACAGCTTCCACTTGGCACCGTGAGAGAGCGCTGTGCAATGAGTTGGAGCAGGTGAAGCTCAACCTGACGAACCTGAACGAAGCAGTTCTTCAGGGGCTGGAAATGTCCATCAGGCTTGGTGAGTGAGGCTGGAAAAACGGGACCTGCAGAACGGCTCCTACCCCAAACCACAATTTTGGGCTCCCCACACTCCATTTCTGGGATCCCCTGACCCTCCCAAACCACAATTTT
>NW_026612778.1:0-49845 GCF_029582105.1 Oenanthe melanoleuca | reverse complement strand
TGGTGCAGTTCATCAGGAAGATCTTCACCTTCAGTTATGGAAAAATAATTCAAAGAACTTCTAAGAAATATACATTCCTATTTTCAAGGGTGAATTTTATTAATGTTCTCTTTAAAGTAGGAAACTATTCCAGCATTCTGTGCTTGATATTGATCCAGGGTCTCTTCTAGAAAAATCTGGCGTTCTCAGAGAAGCTGTGCCATGAGATCTGATCCAGTGTGGACAACTTTCTCCACATTCCCCAGCCCCATCCTTTCTGTCATCACTCATGTGGGGATTGATTTGCTTAGAGATCTGTCTGCATTCAGGTAAACAGGGGTTTTCTTTTTTTTTTTTTTTTTGAAAGCAATCTAAAACTCCTCTTTCCCCATTGAAAACAGACACACTCCTCAGGTACAGGCCAAGACCAAGGTGGCACCAATGAGGTTCCCCTTTCCCAAGGCAGAGCCAAGCAAGGAATGTTTGAGACCTTTGGACTCCTTGGTTCTCTGGGGCCTTGCAGTGTCACCAAGGCCCCTTGGTTCCATGAGGTTCTGTACTGTCACAGTGGAGATTTGGTTCCATTGGGCCCCACCATGTCACAATGCTCTTTTTGGTTCCATGAGGCCTTTATCTGTCACAATGGACTTTTGGTTCCATGAGGTTCAGTACTCAACAATGGTCTCTGTTGTTGCAAATTGTCACAAATGGACCCTTGGTTCCATGAGGTTCCTGCAGCAGGACTTCCCCTATGGCCCAGCAGAGCTCATCTGTTCTGTCCATCAGCTGGGGCCATAACTCAGGGCATCTTCCCCCTCTCAGCAATTGCTGAGATAACCCAGGCTGGACATCTGTCCTGTCCTGAGTTCTCTCTGGTGCCAGGGAGGTGGAATTCCCAGCTGACCATGAATAATCTTGTCTTGAGAGCAGATTGAAGGGAGATAAGCCTTGATTTTCTGAGTGACATACACTTCACTTTACAAACTAGAAAAGCTACACAGAATTTCTCAAAGGAGAAGTCTACTGCATAGTCCCTGGAAATGCCTAGGGCTTGTCCCCCAAGTCTGGATGCATCTTTATGGTTCCTTTTCTGGAAGCTGAGTGAAAAGATTTTATGTGTAATCTCTCATCAATTTGTTGGTAAGTTACATTGACTCCTGATCTCTGCTATTTCTTCACTATCTGTAATATAGGTAACTTTATTGTGCACTGTGTTTGTATCTACCTATACTTCTTTTGTTTATCCTGTGCAGTAAGTAATCCGTTTAAAGTCTCCTGTTTGTTAATCTTGAGTCCATTAAGTAAATAATTGATTTTACAATAGATCTAATCAGCCATTCTAGAGAACTTGTGTGCAAGAGCAATTTGGGGTGCAGGTCGCCTGAAACAGAGGTACTGCCAGAAACCTGAACATAAGGCAAGACTTGTATAAGCTTTGACTCCATTTAAAACATATTTCATTGCTAATCTGGATGAGGCCATCGAGGGCACCCTCAGTCAGTTGCCAGGTGAGGCCAAGCTGGCTGGGAGTGTGGCTGTGCTGCAGGGCAGGAAGCTCTGCAGAGGGATCTGCACAGGCTAGAGCCGTGGGCCCAGGACAATTGGATGAGGTTCACCAAGGTCAAGGGCCAGCTCCTGCCCTGGGCTCACAACCACCCCAAATCCCTGGCTGTGCCCTGCCCCTGATCCCCACAGCCTGTCCTGTTTCCTTCATCCCTACATTGCCAGGCACTTTCTGGGACAAGGGAGCTCTGCTGTGGGGATGGAGGGAGGTGCAAGTGCCACCCCTGCACTGGGAACCACAACTCATGAGGTTTGTGTCCTTTGGTGGTCAGGAACTGGTGAGACTCAGAGGCACATGAAAGTTTCTCTTCATAGGCCAACATAAAAAATGTACCAATGATGTAATTTACTAAACATCAAAATTCTTCCCTCAGCTCTGTGCAATGTCAAAGCAGTATCTGATGTGTCCACCATGTACAAGGGATTTACATAGAGGAACAAATTAGATAAATTTAGACAAATGGGCTTGTTGGCTCCACAAGACTCTGGAGACCTTGTCCCTGCTACAAGGTCTCAAAGTGTCAGAATGGTCTCCAGGGTTCCATGAGGCCCCACAGTGTCACAATAGTCTCTTTTGGTTCCTCAGGATCACAATGGCACCTTGGTTCCATGAAATCCTGAAGTACAGAATGGTGCCTTGATTTCATTGGGTCTTTCTCTGTTACATGAGTTCTTAGTTCTATGGAGCCCTGTAGTGTCACAATGCTCTCCTTGGTTCCATGGTACCACACAGTGTCACAGTGGCCCTTGGCTCTACAAGTCCCCAGAATGTCACAGTGGTCCCTTGGTTCCATGAGGCCCTGCAATGTCACAATGGTCTCATTGGTTCTACAAGGCCCTGCAGTTCTACAGTGGCCCTTTGGTCTCACAGTGTGTAACAATGGTCTCCTTGGTTCTGATGCAGAAGCAAAGACTGGATAACTAGTTTAAGTTAGAAATCACTATGTTTATTACAACACCAGGCACACCCAGGAGAAATCTCCCACAGGGATGTGCAAAGTACACAGGAGTCTTGCCCTTTCTTATCCACAAAAGTCTTACATATTTATATAATTACCCAATACACCTATAGATATGCATCACCTAACCCCACCTAGCCCTGCTTTGTATTAAAATTAGCTCAAAGTCCTTTTACGCTTGTGCAGTTCCTTCCCTCAAATGGGTCTTCTAAGATGAAGTCAGGGAGCCTTCCTTGCCTACAACATTTCATCTTTGTCTAGTTGCTAGGTCCTTATGACCCTTGGCCATAGCTGAAGCTCCCAACCTGGTTTTGGCTTATTTCAGGGCCCAGGTGCATTTATGATTTCTTCACTTTAACAATATTCCAACCTCCCATTTTGACACAACAAAACCAAGCAAGTGATTTATTGTTTTAGCTCTACTTGCTCAGCCTCTTTCTATATTGCTTCTATGATAATTATTATATGTATGGCTTCTATCCCTTAGGTAAGCTCTTATCCCTTTGAGTTTTGCTTCATTTCCCCCCTCTTTTTATAGAGTTAATAAATCCTTTTACTAATACACAGATTCTTCCTCCTCTAACCAAGTCATACGGTAAGTGCTCCTCAGGACTGTACCATATGCTCTTGATAATGAGGTCAGGGCTGCTACTCACTGCAGCATCCTCCAATTCCAAAGGAGTACTACAATAGATAAAACCAAACTTATGCTGACTAAAATAAGCAAAACAATGACTGGGAGAGCTAGGGCATTAAGTCTACCAGTAGCCTTCGGTGACCATCCAAAGAGTGCATCCCACTAGTGATGGCTTTCCTCTTGTTTTATTCTTTGAAAAACTTTGCTGATTTCTTTTGCATCATGATAGATTGTTATTAAAACCTTTTCTCTATTCTCCTTGATTTCCTTTAAGATTTCATCTAGATTTGGATGATTTATTAACTATTCTACCAGTGTAAGGTTCATGCCAACAGGTGTGGGTGACAGATAGTGGTACGTAGTATAGTTGGCATTTATTAACTGGTGAGATACAACTGGTATTGAATATTTAAAATCACATCCAACGATATTAACAGAATTGCAGATACAAAAATTGGAGTGATTTTTAACAGGTGAATATTTGTTCTCATTGTCTACTCTTATTGAAGCACAGGTAGTTCTTAAACACATGCAGCCTTGGCCAGTATATACAAGCACAGTCTTTTGAATGATGTCTGGGTTGATCTCAGAGTGACATACACCTTGTTCAGTATCTAGACATATGTCTTGGGCATCAATGGTATTGCTTTCACAAAGGAATCCCTGTTCTTCTCGGGTGACACATGATTCTGCGTTTACAGTCTTCCATTTCTTGTCTACCATCTGAGCCCATGCTCTGGTCAGAGGGGTACAGTACTGTCTCTTCATGATTTAATCCTAAAGCAATAATAATGTGGATTACGTATAGTGAGTACATTACGTATAGTGAGTACAAAGGCAGTGACCACATTAGTGATGGGGTCATAAGTGAAGTTTACCGTAGTCCACCAGGACTGCAGTTTCCTTTCCAAATTCGTGGTCTTATCCCATATGGCTTTTCATATTTTGATTGGAAAAATGCCTTCACTTCACTCTCTTACGACTGAAGTGACCATTGACTGCATCCACAACTATGCCTGTATACAACTAAGAGCTAAAGGCACATTATCCTGGGCTACACCAAGTGTTTTCATTATTAGTTTGTCGTCTTAATCTTCAGCTTCTCTCGAATTTGGCAATACCATTGAAACCTGCCACTGATTGGTTCCTAATGCTAACAAAGATGATTGTAGGGGCTGCCTTATTTTTGCCAAATCTCTAGTTGCAGTGGCCAGTTTGCTCATTAATATTTCTGAATCAATTCCATTTAAGACTCCTAATCACATTCCTATTATTCCAGTCACATCCCTTCATGTCCTGTCTTTAAAGTGAGCCTGCTTCCTCAACCATGTTGCCCAACCTTCAAACAATGTTTTAAGTAATGGGGAGCAGGCTGGCTGAATTTTTGAAATCATGATCTGCATTAGCAGCTCAACACGCTTGAGAGACTATTCTGGGTTAAACAGCAATACTGTTGGCCCACATTTCTTATCACATATGGTCCAATTTCATAAATCTTTGGTTCAGGCCTAAGTGGCATGGTTAGGGCTCGAGTGATCTGGATTTTTAGTGTCTGTGTTGGTAAGGTTGCATCATTCTGATATTTAACACAAACTTAAGTTATATTGTAATCAACTTTAAAAGCCTCAGCTTCACACCCCTCTATTTTAAGCCCAAATTCAGGGTAGTCAGTTAAGCATGTGTGTGTTTGGTTGATGTGGCCAGAAGTGTGTATTCTATCACCATCTGTTGAAGCCAGGTGGGGTAGTGACCCTTATCTTATTATCTGCTAATGGGCCATCTTTAAAACCTCTTTGTTACCTCTTGTGCTTTGGCAGTTCTGGTAGGGAAAGCTTCTGGCCACTCTGAAAAGGTATCTGGCAGTACTAGCAGATATCTGTACCCCCCCCGCTTTTTCTTGGAAATTTTGAGAAATCAATTTGCCACTATTGTCCAGGCCCATAGCATTTTCCAATTTGCCCTAGCTTTGGCTTGGGGATATTTTTGAGCTTAGTTTGGAGGCAATGACTACATTGTCAGGTCACTTAAATGACTGTCCCCTGTAAATTTCTGGCCATAATTCTGTCCTTTAATTGTACAAAGCATCTAGTCCCCAATGTGTTAGTGACCATAACAAATAGGAGGGGATGACAAGCTTTCCCCCCCTGTTGCTTCTTTCATCTTCTGTTACCCAATTTCATTTACCAGCAAACCTACAGTTTGTTTGTAAAGGCAAATCTCTTTTTCCATTCACCATCAGTGTAATCCCTCCCATTGTTTCTTTTATCTCTAGGTGCTAACTTTATCTACCAACAGATTTACAATTTATTTGTAAAGACAAATGTAACATTCCTCTCATAATCAATATATGTGTAGCTTCTATCCCTCAGTTATACTCTTAACCCTTTGGTTTTTACTTCGCAGTCTGGAGTGGAGGAAGCTCAGATTTGCACAAGGTTGCTCTGATTCCCAGGGCTTGGATGAGGGCAATAGTGGAGTCGGGGTAGCTACAAAGTGTTATTGATTGTCAGCCAAGAAGGGTCTTGATTTTCATATTTGTCCAGACTGATTAGGAGGTGCTTGAGATCAATATCAACTGGAGATTGCTGATATCAATCTATAAACAGAAAAAAATAAATGGGGAAAAGATATTCTCTCTTTCTGTTTTTACATGGAATTTTGAACGGAGTGAAAGCTTAGACGAGACCTGCCTTATGCTCAGATTTCTGGCAGTATGCACCAGTTTCGGGTGATGTGCACCCTAAATTGCTCTTGCTCACAAATTCTTTACCATGGCATATTAGGTGTATTATAAAATTAATTATTTACTGAATGGACTCAAGATTTAAAGAGAAGAGACTTTAAACAGACTACTTACTGCACAGGATAAACAAAAGAAATACAGGTAGATACAAACACAGTGCACAATAAGGTTCCCTACATTATAGCTAGTGAAGAAATAGCAGAGATCAGGAGTCAATTTAACTTCCCACCGAATGGATGAGGGAGTACACATGGAGCCCTTTCACTCAGCTTCCAGAAAAGTAACCACAGGACAAGCCCTACCTGTTTGCAGGGACTAAGCAGAAGACTTCTTCTTTTTTTAAAGTTTTGTGCAGCTTTTCTAGTTTGTAAAGTGGAGAGTCACTCAGAAAATCAAGGCTTATCTCCCTTCAATCTGCTCTCAAGGCAAGATGTTCATGGTCAGCTGGGAATTCCACCTCCCTGGCACCAGAGAGAACTCAGGACAGGACAGATGTCTGGCCTGGGTTATCTCAGCAATTGCTGAGAGGGGGAGATGCCCTGAGTTATGGCCCCAGCTGATGGACAGAACAGATGAGCTCTGCTGGGCCACAGGGGAAGTCCTGCTGCAGGAACCTCATGGAACCAAGGGTGAATTGTGACATTGTGATGCCTCCCGGAACCAAGGAGATCATGGTGACACCAATGAACCTCATGGAACCAAGGGTCTGTTGTGACACTTTGGAAATACGGAGACTGTTGTTGAGCACAGAAAGTCATGGAATCAAAAGTCCATTGTGACAGGTAAAGGCCTCATGGAACTAAAAAAGAGCATTGTGACACTGTGGGGCCCCATGGACCCAAATCTCCATTGCAACACTACAGAACCCCATGGAACCACAAGGGCCTTTGTGACACTGCAAGGCCTCAGGGAACCAAGGAGTGCAAAGGTCTCAAACACTCCTTGCAGGGTTCTGCCTTGGGGAAGAGCACACCTGAGGATTGTGTCTGTTTTCAATGGGGAAACTTAGAAGTTTTAGATTCCTTCGAAAAACACATGAAAACCCCTCTTTTCCTGAGTGAAGCCAGTTCCCCAAGCAAAGCAGGTCCCAGGTAAGTGAGGAGAGACAGGATGGGGCTGGGGAATGTGGAGCAAGGTTGTCCACACTGGGTCAGACCTCAAGGCACAGCTTCTCTGAGCAGGCCAGGCCTCCTGAGGAAAGACTCTGGATGAACATCAATCACAGAATGCTCTGATCACTTTTCCTCTGAAGAGAAGAATAATAAAATATACCCTTTAAAATGTGAAGGAGTATTTCTTGAAAGCTCTTTGAATAATTACTCCATAACAGGAGCTGAAAACCGTCATGGTGAACTGCACTGGGCCAGAGGGAGATCAAAGCAAAGCCATGGTTAGGACTTGCTTGATCCCAATGAGCCTTGTGGTGCATTTGATGCTGCCAAGCTGCTCCAAATGATATTTTGGAGATATTGGCTGTCTCTGTGCAGCACTGCTCTTCCAGAGCTGTCTCTGTTCCAGGAGCCCAGCCCAGCTCAGCAGCAGAGACACCGCACAAGGACTTTAATGACCCTTTCGGGGGCTGGGGCTGAGTTCTTGGACATCAGTCCCTAAGACAGGGTTTAGAAAACCTCTCAAGAATTCAAAGTCAGATTCAAAAGTTTCTCTTATTTTTAGTGAGTCCACTGATAAACATGAAGGATAAGGTTTCCCAAGGGTTGAATTAGAGCACAAAATTTATGACAATGATATCAGATAGAAAAAAAATAGGGTAAAGCAGGAAAAGAAACCTCTTAAGAATTATAACTCAGATTCAAAGTCCAAAGTTTCCTGAAGTTCTAATGGTTTCCACTGAGCGAAGAGACTGAGAAAGTCACAAGACTTATGGTTACAAGGTCTTTTAAGGATTTATTAACCAATTAAACACGGCCAACAGAGATATTTGTGTTTCTAATTCAATACTGAGATATTTCATCGTATTGACTCATATTACACTGTGAACTTTCTTACTCCATTATATCACAGCACACAAACTGACATTTTTGCGCTCTAAAACTTCCTGTTACATTTCTAACTCCTTTTTTTTTTTTTTTTTTTTTTTTCTGTATCTTGAATTCAAAAGCTTAACCTATCTCTACTTAACTGTGTTTAATTCTAAGCTTTGGCTTACACACCCAATGTTCTGAGAATTTCTTGCATTTTGAATTTGAACACTCAGATTCCAGTTAGAGCAGAACACCAGTGGCAGGGATGACAGGTGGGGACAAACAAAGGTGTCTCTGATGCTGAGCAAACCTGGATGTGTTTCAGGAATGCAAAGGGCCAAGGGCTGAGCCCCAGCCCCTGGCAAGGCAGAGCCTGTCCCTCCCTCATTGCTCAGGGCTCTTCCCAGGGCACTGGGCTCTAGGGATGTGCAATGCCAAGGGCAGGACCATGGGGCGGCCCCTGCCAGGCTGCTGAGCAGGGACAAGGAGGCAATGAGGCCCCAGCACAGCAAGGCTCACTTGTCCCCTGCTGGCCTCAGGCCCAGGGCCAGCAGCCATGGCCCAAGTGCTGCAGGAGTTGGCTCTGGCAGGGCCTTTCAGCTGCTGCCCATCCCTGTGCCCTGTGCAGCCCAGGCTGTCCTACGGTGTCCATGCCCTGCGCCTCTGTCCCTGCAGGCTGTCGTCATCCCCTGGCTGCCCCACCTCGCTGGCCCCTTCCTTTGCTGACAGCTCTGCCTCCTGCCTGCCTCTGCCTGGGCAAGCAAGGCTTGGGCTCGATAGCCAGAGTTTTAATTCAGTTTTAAATTCAGGTTTAATTCTGCCTGTGAACTTTCAGCACAGGAACAAAGCATGCAGCGGTTGGTTTCCCAGCAGGGACGTTTGGAAGAGAGAATAACATCAGAAGACATATGACTCAAGGGTACAGTGACAGAAAAACAAGGATGGAAACTTGGGAACTTGGGGTGGGTTTTATGGAAATAGGCAAATTGTAATAGACATGTAGTGACTGAAAATAAGCAATCCACTTGTAGAATTGCATGTCCATGTAAAGTTAGTAGTTATCCCACACTGGACCTCAAGCCTGAATAAATTATGCCTTCTTTAACACGAAAATAATTTTAGGCAGTCCTATTCTGATACTTTGGACATTTGGCAATAATGAGGCCTCACTGAGGAGAACTGAGGAGTCGACTATGACACCTTGGAACCTCATGGAACCAAGTGGCCACTGTGATGCAGGAGAACCTCATGGAACCAGGGACAGCAAACTCTGCAACCTCACGGAACAAAAGATTCATTGTTACACTGTGAGGCCTTGTGGAACCAAGAGGATCATTCTGATTCTGTGGTGCTCCATGAAACACCAAGGGGCCAATTGTGACACTGTGGGAACTCATGGAACAATGAATCACAGAATTAACAAGGTTGGAAAAGACCTTTGAGATCATCAAGCCCAACCTCTGACCTAATATCACCTCATCAACTAAATGGTGGCTTTGAGTGCCACATCCTGTCTCCTTTTCATTGCTGCCAGGGGTGCTGACTCCACCACCTGCCTGGACAGAAAATTCTAGTGCCCAATCACTCTTTCAGTGAAGAATTTTTTCCTGATGTTAAACCTATACTACCCCTGGCTCATCTTAAGACTGTGTCCTCTCCTTCTGTCAGTGGTTGCCCGGGAAAAGAGACCAATGCCCACCTGACTACAACCTCTGTTCACGTAGTTTTAGAGTCTCACTGGAGACCATTGTAGCCATTGGGACCATTGTAGCACGGCAGGGCCTCATGGAATCAAGGGGAGCACAGTGACAGTGTGGGGATCCATGGGACAAAGGGGCCATTCTCACACCATGGAACCAAGGAGATCTTTGTTACACTACAGGATAACAGGGAAACAAGGAGACCTTTGTTACAGTACAGGCATCATGGAACCAAGGAGGCCATTGTGACACAGCAGGGCCTCATGGAACCATGGAGACCATGATGACACTTTGAGGCCACGTGGAATCAAGGGACCCTTGTGGCACTGCAGGATCTCATGGAACCAAGGGCACAAGAGTGACACTGTGAGCACCAAGGGACCAAGGGGGCATTCTCACACTGCAGAACCAAGGAGACCATTGTGACACTATGGGGCATCATGGAGCCAAGGGTCCATTGTGACACAGCAGGGCCTCCTGAAACCATGGAGGCTATTTTTACAATTTGAGGCTTTGTGGAACCAAAGGGCCACTGTGACATTTCAGGGCCTTATGAAACCCAGAAAACCATAGTGACACTGTGGGGCTCAGTGGAGCCAGGGGGCCAGTGTGACAGTGTAGAGTCTCATGGAATCAATAGTCTGTTGTGACACTGCAGGGCCTCATGGAATCATGGAGACCATTGTGACTCTACAGGCCCTCATGAAAGCAAGGAACCATTGTGACACAATGGGGTCTTGTCGGGCCAAGGGGCCATTGTGTTACTGTGGGGTCTCATGGAATCCTGGAGGCTATGATGATTCTTTGAGGTCTTGTTTAATCAAGGGGCTCTGCAGGATCTCGTGGAACCAAGGAGATCCTTCTGCCATTGTGAGTACCCACAGAACCAAGGGTCCATTGGGATAGCACGATGTGGGAGATGGGCACGGAGAGCTCTCAGGGCAGTGTGCATACAGGCTCAGAGATAGAGATGGATACAATGTTGGACCTAAGACCTTGGAGAAGGCTTAGAGAATTAGAGCATTAAAGTAAAACAGACATCAAACAAGAATATAAGTTTGTAGTTTAAGTAAATCTATGTTTTAAACAAACAGAAATATGTATTATGTAAGCAAAGCAGGATGTTTAGTAAGATAGTAAAAGATTTTTAAGTTTAGCAATAGAACCTGTTATAAGGTCAGTTAGAAGCTTAAGATGTATCAATATAGGTTTGTGAAGTGTTATATGATTAGTTGTAAAATGAGATATTGCAGCAAAGCCATGGGAAGCAAAGCAATTAAGGACTGGTGTAAAATGACACTAGCAAACTTCATAGAAGTATTTGATTGGCTAAAAGACTAACATAAGGCATTTTAACTAAGAATTAGTTTCTGATAATATGGCGTTGGATATAACACCTTTAATGTCTCACCCTTCTATAAGACTGATGCAATAAAGCAATAAACCCTCTTTGACAACATCTCTCAGTTGCCTCAAGTCTTGTAACATTAATCTCACAATCGGGATTTTTTGGAAATCAGGTCTACCTATTGAAAGCAAAGGGGATATAGGGAAACCAGGTCTACCCCATTAAAGTCAATCAGGATTTTGTGGAAATTTGGTGCTTAAATGGGGAAAATTGGGAAAATTTAGAGGAAATCTTGTGCTGAATTCCTGGAATTCACTCCAGGATCATGGTGCTGAAATCCTGGATGAATTCCTGGAAGCCAATCCCGAATCCCAGACCCACACCTGGGGTCTGTGCTGGAGCTGTGCCTTCAGGTAAGCCCAAAAATCTCCATTTTCAGCCCAAAAACTGGGAATTCCGAGCTCAAAACTGGGATATTTCGCACCAAAAATTTTAGGACATTCGGATCAACCCACTGATGTAAAGGGGATTGGGGAAAACCTGGTCTACCCCACTGAAATCATTGGGCATTGAAAGACACCAGATTAACCCATGAATAGGGTCTGATCAGGAATGGCTCCTGGTTAAACTGGGAGCACCAGAAGCATCTACGGGGAGGCACTGGGGTTACTGGGAACACTGGTGCAAAACTGGGACCACTGTGCGGGATTAGGAGGGATGAGGATAAACAGAGTCCCAGTGAAATCAAAGGAATTTAGGGACACCAGGTCAATCCATTAAAGTCAATAGGAATTTTAAGTACACAAGGTCTACCCTTTCAAAACAAAGAGCATTTTTGGGACACCAGTTTTTGGGAGCCCCAGGGGTTTCAAGTGATCCAGATATCCAAGGGGTATCCAGGTGTATCCAGATAATTTTTGAAAGTACCCAGGTGATTTTGGGGGGACCCACATGTATCCAGGTGATTTTTGGGGGCACTCAGGTGATTTTCAGTGGTACCCAGGTGTACCTCAGAGATTTTTGGGGATATCCAGGTGATGTTTGGAGCACCCAAGTGTCCTGATTCACCCTGATGGGCTGGGAGAATATGATGGCCACTGTTGCATCCTCCCAGTCGACAGGGACACGGAGGACCCTTGGAAGTGGGGGAGCTGCCGAGGGGCACCCCAAAACTCCAGGTGAGGGCCCCAGGGGTAGGAGGAGACCCCAAGTTACCTCAGGAGAGGATGCAGCTCAGGTACACCCAGGCGCTTTGTTCTGCAAAGTTGGTGGAGACAGTGTTCTGCACCAGCTCCAGCTCTGGAGGGGGCAAAGGGGGCACCCAAAACCTCACAGGGGCAGCAGGGTAACCCAAACTGATGCATGGGAAACCCACAAAATAAGTTATAGTTATGTGTTTTATTCAGCACTGTGGTGCATGGGGGATAGCTCTTACTAAAACATGCGCAACATGAGCGACCTGTGCCTCTCTTTTTACTCTCTACACACTAGGATTACTCAATACACCTAATACGTATTCTTTCCTGGCGCTGCCTGCTCCTGCTTTGTATTGAAATTAGCTCCGTGCTTCCTTGCAACTGCTGGTTGGTCCCTCTGGTGGTTGTCCCCAGCCTGTAGTGCTGCAGGGGTTTTTGTGGCCAAAGTGCAAGACCCAGCATTTGGTTTCAACTTCACCTTGTTGGCTTTGGGCCCGGATCCAGCCTGTCCAGGTCCTTCTGCACACCCTCCTACCCACCAGCAGATCAATACTCCCTGCAAACTTGGTGTCACCATGGTTCCATAAGGTCCTGGAGTATCACAATGGCATCCATGATTCCATGAGGCCTCCCAGTGTCACAATGTCCCTTTGGTTCCGTGGGACTCCCTGGTGTCACAAAGTCCCTTAGATCCTTGGCCCAGCAATGTAACAATGAAGCCTTGGTCCCAAGGGGCACCATGGTGTAAAACATGTTTCCTTCATTCCATCAGTCCCTGAGGAGCAGCACTGGCCCCTTGGTTCCATGGGCCCTGCAGTGTCACAGTGGCCCCATCATTACACAAGGTCCTGCTCTGTCACAATGCTCTGCATGGTCCCACAAAACCCTGCAGTGTCACAGTGGCCTCTTGGTTCCATGAGGCCTCTAAGTGCCACCATGAATTCCTTGGTGCTGCAGTGTCACATTGGAGCCCTGGTTCCACAAGATCCTGCAGTGTCATGAGGGACCCTTGGTTCCATAGGGCACCACAGTGTCACAATTGTTCCCTTAGTTCCAAGAGTCCTTGCAGTGGAACAATGGCCCCTTGATTCCATTGGGCCCCAGGCTCTCACAAGGCTCTCCTTGGTTCTGCAGTGGCACAATGGCCCCTTGGTTCCATAAGGCCCTGCAGTGTCACAGTGGCCTCTGTGGTTCCACGAGGACCCAGAGTGTCACCATGGATTCCTTGCTTCCATGTGTCCCCACAGTGTCACAGTGGCCCCTTGGCTCTGTGGTGCCATGTCGTGCACAGTGTCACTCTGGTCCTCTCAGTTCCACGAGGCCCTGCAGTGTCACAATGGCCCCTTGCTTCCCCAGGGCCCTGCAGTCACAATCATCACAGAATCACCCAGGCTGGAAAAGACCTTGGAGAGCATCAAGGCCAACCTGTGACCCAACATCACCTTGTCAGCCAGACCATGGCACTCAGTGCCACATCCAGTCTTTCCTGAAACACTTCCAGGGATGGTGACTCACCCACCTCCCTGGGCAGCGCATTCCAATGCCCAATCACCCTTTCTGTGGAGAATATTTCCTAATGTCCTGCATAAACATCTCCTTGTGCAGCTTAAGTCTTTCCCTCTTGTCCTGTCCCTGTTCCCTGGCAGAAGAGCCCAATCCCCCGGCTGCGCCCTCCTGTCAGGGAGTTGTAGAGAGTGATGAGGTCTCCCCTAAGCCTCCTCTTCTCCATGATAAACATTCCCACCTGCCTCAGCCACTCCTGACAGCACTTGTGTTCCAGACCTCTCACCAGCCTTGTTGCCCTTCTCTGGACAGGCTCCAGCCCCTCCATGTCCTTCCTAAATTGAGTGACCAAAACCGGACACAGCACTCGAGGTGGTGTCCAACCAGTGCCAGGCACAGGGGAAGAATCACTGCCCTGGTCCTGCTGGCCACACCATTCCTGATCCATAGGAGTCCCAGGACTTGGATGAGGGAAATGCTGGGGAGGAGGTGGGAACAAGTATGATTATTTGTCAGCCATGAAGGGTCTTGATTTTCATATCTATTCAGACTGCATTAGAGGGTGCTGGGGGTCAATATCAATTGGACATTGCTGATATCTATCTATAAACAGAAAAAGAAAATCTAACAGAACAAAACTGTTCTCTCTGCATTGTTTTCAATATACTATATTCAGGACAGACTTCCAAAATCCTTCTAATTAACCACAGAAGAATCGGAAACTTAAATTACTCCCAGGGGCTTTTCTTGTTTGTATGTTTTGGACAAATGTTTATTAGCCTTTGTCACTGAATTCCTGAACTGAAAAACTCAAGAAAAAAGAGACCTCTGGAGTAGTAAAATTCATCAGCATCCTCCAAGTGTCTGAGGATCCATCCTCATCAGAGCAGGAATGAATGAACAGAAATAGGAACAGCTGACCCACTTACCCCTGATTGAGCACACCTGCTGACCACACCCACTGACCTTAGGCACTGATCACATGCCACTTACCACCCAAAAGGCCATACCTCCAATGACCACAGCACTGACAATAAGCACTAAGCACACCCACGGAACACACCCATATCCAATCTACCAGTGCCAACACCTCACTGACCACACCCACTGACCACACCCACTGACCACACACCACTGATGATGCCCAGTAACTGCACCAACTGGCCATTCCCCCTCTGACCACAACCAGTGACCACACCCCCATTAAAACCCTACTGACCATATTTACTGACCATACCCACTGATCACATCCAATGATCACCCAACTGACCACCCCCACCCAACTACCTAAATGACCACATTCACTCACCACACCCACTGACCACACTCAGACCACCTCCTCTGAATACACCAACTACACCCACTGACCATCCCCATCGACCACAATTACAGACCACACACAATGACCACAACCAATGACCATACCCCAATGTCCACACAAACTGACCATGTCCAAGTTTAGGACAAAACTGGGGAAAAGCCTCCAAAGGAGCCCCCCAGACTAAACCCCCCTCACAATTCCTCCCCCCCACTGGGCTCGGAGAGAATTTTACTCGGGGGAAAAAGTGGAAAAAACTTGTTTATTAACAAACACAAGAAAAAAAACACTTCCCAGCAACAGGAAAGTACAATCCCAGATGACAAAAGAACTGTTTTCACCGAAGTGAGAGACGGTCGCTGCTGGGAAGGGCGAGAAGCTTCTTGGGCAGGCTCCGGAGGCAGTCTCTGATGCTCAGGTCCCGTCCGGAGCCGGTACAGATCTTGGAGCTGAAGGAGAGAAGGGGGAGGGGAAGGCAGCAGCCGGGACAGAGCCGGGGCAGCAGCAGGCAGAAGCAATAGGGCAAAAGCAGCGGCCGGGGTAGCTAGCGCAGCAAGCAGCAGCAGCAGCAGCAGCAGCAGCAGCAGGGCAAGCCAAGCAAGCACAGCCCCGGGGCACCACCCCCCCAGGGGGGTGAAAGGGCACCGGCGGCAGCTCCATGCAGACAGCAAGGTGTGGGGGCGGGAGAGGAGCAGACATAACACCAACCCAGGACAGACCACACCCCACTGACCACCTCAAATGGCCATACCCACTGACCAGGCCCCACTGACCAGACCCTACTGACCACACCTATTGCCCACACCCACTGATCAAAATCCACTGACCACCCATTTGAACAGACTGGCCACCCAAATGACCACACCCCACTGACTACACCCACTGACCAACTGTAAGAGACGGTCCAAAGATTCCCTCATCTGCCTCACGTCCGTCACAAGAACAGAGACTAAGATCCCAGGGACCCCACTCGTTTTGGATAGGAGTTCTGGCCTAGCCGAGATGGATGCTTGCCAAGTGACTGCAGGTGTGTTTGCCATGGTGTTCTGCGTTCTAGCAGGTACTGGCCAGGAGCACTGTGTTCTACACCTGCTTCTCAGAGCAACTGGTTCTCCTCACAATAGTCCATAAATCTTCCCATCTCGCCACTCGCGTTGAAAAAGAACTATAAAAAAGGGGCTTTCTGAAGAGACTTTAGAAATCTTCCCACAGAAGGAAGACATCTATTGGCTGGACCACGAGGATGTTGTCCCATCTGTTGGTAGCTATTCCCCACCCCATCCTTCTCTCTCTCTCTCTTTACTTTGTTTTCCTTTATCTCTCCGCTCTATTGCATAACTGTGTTGTTGGCACTCAATAAAGGTGCATTGCTGTTTGCTGTGAATAAACTTTAGTTCCCTTGCTGTGTGTCTTTTGCACCCTGAGGTCAAATGAACCATCACCACTCTTGCTTGTGTGAGCAGATCGTGACAGGCCCGTTGGCTCCAGTGGGTCCCAAAGTGTCACAATAGTCTCCATTGTTCCACCAGGCCTGACAATGTCACTGTGCTCCCCTTGGTTCCACAGGGCCCCACAGTGGACTCTTGGTTCCATGAGGTTCCTCAGACACAATGCTCTCCTGGGATCTGCAGTGTCACAATGGCCCCTTGGCTCCGTGTGTCACAACAGCTCATGGCTCCATGAGGCCACACAGTTTAACAATGGACCCTTGGTTCCATGAGCTTCCCTAGTGTCACCATGGTCTCCTGGGATCTGCATTGTCACAATGGACAATTGGGCCCATGGGACCCTGTTGTGTCACAATAAACTCTCAGTGCCATGAGGCTCTCGAGTGTCACAATGGTCTCCCTGCTTCAACAAGGCCTTGGAGTGTCACAATGGCCCCTTGGTTCCAATGAGCTTCCCTAGTGTCAACAATATTCCCCTTGTTTCTGCAGTGTCATAATGGACCCTCGGTTCCATAATGTTCCTAAATGTCACAGGTCTCCTTGGTTCCATGTGGCCCTGCTGTGTCACCACAGCCCCTTGGTTCCATGAGTTTCTGTACTGTCAACAATGGTTTCTTTGTTCCAATGAGGCCCTGCTATGTCCCACTGCACCTTGGGCTCTATGAAGTTCTTGAATATCACAATGACCCCTTGGATTCATGAGGTCACACAGTTTCACTCTGGTCTCCTTGGATCAGCATTGTCACAATGGACAATGCAGCCCCAATGTGTCACAATGGGCCCTTGCATCAATGAGGCCCTGATTTTTCACAAGAGACTCTTGGTTCTAGAGGTTTTGTAGTGTAACTATGGACTCCTTGGTTCTATAAGTTACCCTGCTTTTAGGAGTGGTTTCCTTGGCTCCAAAAAGACCCTGCTGTGTCTCAATGCACTCTTGGTTCCATGAGGATCTGGGGTATCACAAAGGCTCCTTGGTTCCACAAGGTCCCACTGTGTCACAATGGTGTCCCTCTGTTCAGGAGGCCCTACAGAGTCACCATGGATCTTTGGTTGTCAGACGTTCCATAGCATCCTAGTGGTTGCCATGGTTACATGAGATTCCCTAGTGTCACAATGGTCTCCATGAGTCCATTAGGCCCTGCTTTGACACAATGGTCCCCTTGGCTCCATTGAGCTCCTGATGTGCCACAAAGGACCCTTGGATCCATGAGGCCCTGCTGTGTCAGAATAGACCGATTTTTTCATTAAGTTCCTTGGTGTCAAAATGGTCTCCTTGGTTCTATGAGGCCCCGTGTGTCACACTGCACCTGTGGTTCCATGAGGTCCCATAGTGCCACCATGGACTTCTCCAACTGGCAGGGTAACAATGGATCATTGGTTCCATGTGATATTGCTGTGTCACAATGGCCTGCTGGGTTCCATGATTCCCTTCAGTATCACAATAGAACCTTGTTTCTGTGAGGCTCCAAACTGTCACAATTGTCTTCTTGCTTCCATGAGCCCCCCTGCGTCACAAGGGTGTCCTTGGTTCCATAAGGATACAAAAGTTCTGCATAAACATTGAGTGACACCTGCTTAACACACCTGGGAAAAACTGTCTGCATTCAAAAGAGAGGTTAAAGATGAGGATGGCACCAGCAGTCTCCATCTGCAACAGAGGCCCAAGGAAAGGACAGGGACAGAGAATTCAGCTGAAGGGCTCAGAGAATTCTGCTTACAGAGATCATGTCTGGTCCCACTGGCCCTTGTAGAAAGGTGACATCATTCCAGGCAGCCTGAACTGACCATGTGGCTCCTCAGTGGGGTTTGTTATTCAGGAAGCCTGCTCAGGCTTTGCCATTCTTTCTTTACAAAGAAGAAATCTTCTCCTGGACCTGTGAGCAGGCAGAGCCCTGAGGAGAGCAGGTGGGACATGGTGCAATGGGCTGGGACACCCAGCTGCAGAGCTCAGGGGACAAGGTTCTGATGCAGGGCACAGGGATGTCAGTCCCAGGTGGGCAATGTCAGACATGGTGAGGTTGGGGATGAGGGACAAGTAGTCCAAACAGGGTCAGCCTGCAAGGGGTTCATTATTCTGTGTGCACAGACCTTCTACGGAGACATTCAGCATCATGATTACCTAGGGAATATTTCTATCCCCTCTTCTCTGAAATGAAAAGAAAAAATGACTCACTTTATTACAGAAAAAAAGTAATGTGGTGCACTTTCAAATCTGCTTCCTTAACAGAACTCCAAACTGACTCCAAGCAGCTACATATGCCCTGGAGACTCGAAGAAAATTGAAGAAAAACAAAGAGTTCCTGAGGGATTTCTGTATTTAAATCAGCCCCACAATGGTTTTGGGGCTGAGTCCAGGACCCTCAGGCACTGACAGAAGGTTAAAGAAGCTGCTCAAGAAGTCAGAAGCAAAACTCCAAGTCCCTTGGAGCATCAGTGGCCCCACTGAGGGCAGGGACTGCCAAAGGCTCCCCAGGGACTGCTGAGAGCAGATCCTTGAGGGCAGGATTGCAGGAGCCAAAGGCTGTGAGCAGGAACTGCAATGCTGAGCCAGGCCTGGGCTGGTTGGAGGCAGCAGAAAGGCCAAGGCCTGAGCCCAGGCCTGGCCCAGAAGGGCCTGTCCCTCACGGGTGGCTTGGGGCTGTTCCTGAGGCACTGGGATGGGAGGGGCAGCAAGGACAAATGTCACCAACCTGTGTGACACTCCAGATGCTGATGGAACCAAGGGCCAGTGTGACACTGTGGGGCCTCATGGAAACAAGAGAACATTGTGAGCCTGAGGGGCTGGAACACCCCAGAACTCTGAAATGCTTGGGGTGACCAAAGGTTCCTTTACTTGAGTTTGGTGCACAGGAGAATCCTCAGCCAAATATTCTCAAGAGGTAAAAAATGACGCAAAATTTTACTGGGAAATTATGGAATATCAAAGAATGCTTGAAAAGGATTTAATACAGCATCCAGTTCAACATAAAACACTTGTCATAGCAGGAACTTCATTAACTTAATCCATGTAACCTTGAAAACCTTTAAACACTTCAGTTGTTGCAATACCCAAAACTGTTCTATATAAAGAGCATTAAGAGAGGAGAGACAGTGAGACAGAAAGACAGAAGCTCTGTAGGAAGACACACACATGGCTACCAACTCCTAGGGTTCCAGTGTGGGTGAGACACAGACCCAGTAGAAGGCAGGGTAAGGACCACGGGCTGAGTGCCTGCTCTGTGTTTTAAGCCCCTGGGCCTTCGTGGGCCTCCCCCCAGGTGGGACTTGTGATTGCTCAGGCAATGAGAGCCTGGGTCAGCAGCAGCCCACTGTGTGACTGATTGACAGCTCATCCCGAGGTGTCTGGGACATTAATCTCATCCAGCCTCTGACAGCGACCATGGTGACACTGCAGAACCTCATGGAACCAAGTGGCCACAGTGATACTGTGGAGCCTCACAGAACTCAAGGAGTCCATTGTGACTGATAGGCAAGATGTCTTTAAAGAGAATTCAATGACCGAAATTATGGGTGTTAACATCTTTGAAATGGAACTTTTTGTCTCTTTTTTTTTTTTTTTTTTTTTTCAAGCAACTGGTTTATTAAAGAGCCCAGAAAGCTTGGCTCCTGAAACAGACAAGGGTCTGCATGAGCTTGTCTTTATGAAGTTTGGGGTAAAATGAAAGGTTCAAGAGTGGAAGATGTGGCAGGCCATTTGGGATGGCTGTTCTTTCCTAATACCTCAGCCAATTGGGATAGGAAGAGGGCAAAGTGCAGCCTGGAGTTTAGGATAAAAGAGGCTGTACATACGGAACCTTGACAGAGAAAACCCCATGGGCGTGTGCCCTGGTGGACTCTTTCCTTTTATTCAAATAAAGCTGAAGGACTTCTCTATCTCCTTTATGGACACTGGCTTTTAATAGCACGATTTTTAGTACATAGCACTATGGAATGTCATGGAACCAAGGAGCCATTGTGACACATCAAGGCCTCATTGGACAAAAGGAACCATTGTTGACAGTACAGAAACTCATGGGACCAAGGGGCCATGGTGGCAGTGTGGATCCATGGACACCATGGAGACATTATGGAACCTCATGGAACCAAAGCGACCATTGTGACACTCTGGTGCCTTGGGGAATCTGGGGAACCCTTGTGAAAGTCAGGACTCCTACGGAACCAAAGGTCAATGATTAAGCTGTGGGGCTCATAGAAACAAGGAGCCATTGTGACCCAGCAGTGTCACATGGAGCCCAGGGGCCATGGTGACACTACAGAAGGAGAATATTGTGACAAGGAGAATATTGTGACACTGTGGGGACTCATGGAATCAAGAAGAACATTATGACACTGTGAGGCCCCACAAAACCAAGGAAACATGGAACATATCTGGCTGCCTGGGCCTCCTGGGGGCCACCTGACAGGTCTGGCTGACCTTGGCATGTCGAGGGCTGCTGCTTATCTGCCCCTGAAGCACTCGGGCTCTGTGTTTTCCTTCCTATGGGACAGAACTGTCCTTCTCCTCCAGGGGACCATGGCAAAAATTGGGATTCCTTCTCCAAATTTTCTTACATGAAAAGATTGTTCCCAGATTAAATCTGCCAGGACAGCCAGATCTGGCTGCCTTGACTACCTGGGGGCCACCTCTCACCTTCTTTTGAAACACTGGCACCATGTGCTTTTCTTATGGAAAAAGACCTCCCATCTCGACCAGCCACCCGTGGCCAAAATTGGGAATCCGCCTCCAGAATTCCCTATATGCAAGGACAGCTCTCAGACAAAAGCTGCCACGTCTGACAAGTCTGGCTGGCCTTGGCTTCCTGAAGGCTGGCTCTCATCTGCCTTAGAAATACTGGTGCTCTCTGCTTTCACTCCTAAAGAAAAGAAATCTTGTGCCTTTCCAGGCACCCACAACAAAAAACCTGAGGTTCCACCTCCAGAAATCCCTATGTCCAAGGATAGCCCCCAGATGAAAGGTGCCAGAGAGATAGATCTGGCTGGCTAGGCCCACGACCTCTCATCTTCCAAAACACTTGGGCTTTGCACTTTTCTTTCCTATGGAAAAACCTTCCATCTGACTATCTGAAATTTGGATTCCACCTCCAAAATTTCTTACATCCAAGGATTGCTCCCAAGTGAAAACTGACAGGACAGACTGGTCTGGCTTCCCTTGTCCTTTTGGGGGCTTCCTCTCACCTGATTTCCAAACACTCGGGGCTTGGTGCTTTCCTTCCAATGGAAAGAAAGCGTCCTTCTTGTCAAGGTGTCACTGGTCAAAATTGAGATTCCTCCTCCCAAAATCAGTAATATCCAAGGATTCCTCTGTAACAAAAGCTTCCAGTATAAACAGGCCTTTCTTGCTTGAGCTCCCAGGAACCACCTCTCATCTGCCTTTGAAACACTTGGCCTCTGTTTTTCTTCCTATGGAAAAAAAACTGTCTCTCTTATCAGTGCAGAAATGGTCAAAATTAGGATTCCACCTCTGAAATTCCATATATCCAAGAATTGCTTTCAGACAAAAGCTTCCAGAACAGAGAGGTCTGGCTGGCCTTGGCCTGTGATGGCCGCCTTTCATCTGCCCCTGAAACCCTGGAGTTCTGTGTTTCCTTCCTATGGGAAAGAATGGTCCTTTTCCTCCAGATATCCGTGTATGAAATAGGTATTCCACCTCTAAAATTCCATGTGTCTGGGGATTACTCCCAGACAAAATCTGCAAATACCATCAAGTCTGGCAGTCCCTGGCCTCTGGTGACTTCCCCCCATCTGCCCCTGAAACACTGAGGCTCAGTTGTTTCTTTCCTCTGGAGATCATTGTGACACCGTGAGCACCTCGTTCAGCCAAAGGGCCGTTGTGATCCTGCAGGGCACCGTGGGTCCATGGAGACCTTTGAGGCACTGCAAGGCCCCATGGAACCATGGAGACCATTGTGACACTGTGGGGCCCCATGGAACCAAGGGGACATGGAACAGATCTGGCTGGTTTGGCCTCCTGGGGGCCACCTGACAGGTCCAGCTGACCTTGGCATGTCAAGGGCTGCTCTCATCAACTGTTGGAGAACTGGGGCCCCTCAGCTTTCCTTCCTATGGAAAAGAACCATCCATCTAACCAGATTCCTATGGCCAAAATTGATATTCCCCCTGTCTGCTCTCCCAGACAGAAGATGCCAGCACAGGATAGAGAACTCTGGCTGGCCTTGGCCTCTGGTGGTCACCCCTCATCTCAAGGAAGCCGTGGGGAAAGTATTTGAGCAGGTTTGACTACTGGAACATCAATGAGTCTCTCATCTTCTGAAAAACTCAGATATTTTTCTGATCATATGTATTTTTTTTCTCATTGTGTATTATGCATGAAATGCTATTTTCAGATAAAAAAATACTGTTCATATCACTGTAGCAGTGTTATCTCATACAAAACACCTCTTCTACATATGGATCCAGGTCACCTGTATAAGCAAACACAATAAAGAATCTAGCAGGAATTATCTGTGTTTCCAACTGTCACATCTCCTCTGGAGCTGGAGGTGCAGCCCCAGCACTTGGGAGGGCTCAAGGGGCCACAAGCTCAGCTCCCACACAGAGGACTTGCAGACCCTAGGGTGCCCCTTTCAGCCTCAGTGCCCAGAGCCTTTCTGCAACTTTCCCCCTGGAGCTGCTGCTTCCCTGCAGCCCTGGCCATGAACAGCAGCAGAACCTGGTGTGTCCTGAGCAGCAGTGCCAGCTCAGGGCTCTGTGGGGAGCAGGGGCTGGGCCAGCAGGACAAGCCAGCCCAGCCAGCCAGGACACGCTCAGCTGGGGAAAGGGATGTCCAGGGAGAGGAGCAAGGGAGTGTTTCTGTGCCTGCAGGGAGGGATGCAGAGGAAGCTGCTGCTGTAGGCACCAGCTCTGGCCAGGCCCCTCTGTCCCTGCCCAGGGCTGCTGTGCAGGCCTGGGGAGAGAGAGGGGCTGGCACTGAAGTGGGCAGAGGCAGCCTGTGCTGGGCATCTCCTGGAGCCAGGACCAGGAGTTCTGCACTGTCACTGAGCTCCATTTCCTCTGCCATGGGGGGCTCCAGCCCTGGAGCTGATGTGGAGGCTGACCTCCCTCTCTGCCCCTCAGCAGCTGTCAAGCCCTTCAAGGGGGCCAGGGCTATGGGGTGAGTGCCCCCAGTGCTGGAGCATCCCAGAGTGGGCACTGCCATGGGGCTCACCCAGAATGGGCTGCTGGGCTGGGCTGGTCTGAGCTGAGCAGAAGCTGGGCTAGACTGGGAAGTGCCCAGGAAATAAAACCCACTGATGTCAGCCGAGCTGTGTGACTCTGCAGGGCCAGGACACGTTCCAGCAGGTGTGTGGTGCTGTGCCAGTCCCCTGACAGGGATCTCAGACAGGCAGGTGCAGCACTGAGGAGGTTGGTCTGTGGCCTTGGTGGCATGGCCAGGCTAAGAGGGTGTCCCAGGGCTTTGAGCATCCCTCCAGCCTCTTCCATCAGCCACTTTCAGACCTGGGCACTCCCCTCAGTTTATTGATCTATTTGTTCTGTGGTTATCTCCTTCCTCCTGCTGATTTCAACACTGCTGTAGGGGCAGCATCAGCCCTGCCCAGGCTCCCTCTTCACCCAGCCCTTGGCAGACTCCAGAGCAGGGCTGTCTGTGAATCCTGGCATGGGTGTGTGGTGGGACTGGACACTGAGCTCTGGAGTGGGCACTCTGGTGGGGAACATTTACCCACCCAAAACACTCCCTGTGCTGTGCCGTGTCTGATGAGGGGGATGTGGGGCCTGTGGGGCCAGAGGGGGCTGTGCTGCCTCAGGGAAAAGTGACAGGAATGAGCCACAGCACAACGAGCAGGAGGAAGAATTCATAAATGTGACCTCAGTGTGTGTTCATGTGTTTAGGAAAGCCAAAGCTCAGCTGGAGCTGATGGAGGCTGCAGGCAATATCCAGAGCAAAGTCAATTCAGTTGCTGTGTTTGCAGTAAATGGCTGCAAAAGGAACAACCTGCTGCTAAATGAGGCTAGGAGGGGCAAATCTAGGATCATAGAATTGTTTGGGTTAGGATCCTAAAGATTATCCAGTTCCAATCTCCTGCCATGGGCAGGGACACCTTCCACTGGACCAGATTGCTCCATCCAACCTGGCCTTGAACACCTCCAGAGGTGGGGAGTCTGCAGCCTCTATGGGTAACCTGTGCAAGGGCCTCACCACCCTCACTGGGAAGATTTCTTCCCAATATCCCACCTAAACCTGCCCTCCTTCACCTCAGGGCCATTCCCCCTTGTCCTGTCACTCCCGGTCTTTGGACAAAGTCCCATTCCATCTCTCTCAAAGCCCCTTTAGGTGCTGGAATAGGCTCTAACATCTCCCTGAGCCTTCTTGTGCCCAGGCTGAGCAGCTCCAGCTCTCTTAGTCTGACTGCAGAGCTGAGGGGTTCCAGCCCTCAAATGTCCATTGTGACACTGCAGGGTTCCTGTAACCAAGGGTCCATTGTCACACTGTGGAACCATGGAGACCCTTGTGACACCCCATGGAAACAAGGGACTGTTGTGACACAGCAGAGCCTCATGGAACCAAGGAGAGCATTGTGACACTGCAAGGGCTCATGGAATCAAGGAACCCATGTGACAGAGGGGTCACAAGTGTCTAATGTGGCATTGTGGAGCCTCAAGGAGCCAAAGGGCCATTCTGAAACTTCAGGGCCTGCTGAAAGCAAGGGGATCATTGTGGCACTTCCAGGTCTTGTATAACCAAAGGTCAGAGTGGTGCTGCAATAGAACCAAGGGCCATTTTAAAGCTGCAGAGCCAAGTAGAACTTTGGGACACTGTGGGGCCTGATTGAACTGATGAGAATATTGTGACACAGTGAGGCCTTATGGAAACAGGGATCCATTGGGACACTTTGAGGACTCATGTAAGCAGGAGTCCAACTATGACACTGCAGAGCCAAGGAGATCATGATGACACTACAGGGTCTCATGGAACCAAGGGGCCATTGAGACACTGCTACAAAAATCAGAAAAAAACCCAAACCTGATTAACACCAAGGGAGCCGTAAGAAGCAGCATTCTTTATTCAGCCAGAGGCACAAGGGGAGAATAGCTCCCCCAAAAGTGTGCATGCTGAGTACAGGGAAGTTCCTGCATACAGACTGTCTTTTACATGTTCAGTGATTGTCCCAGAATAAACATACATATGATAATCAATTCCCTGAAATCATCAACATATTTTCCGTCCACTTCACAGATTTGTTGTTATGTTCTGGGGGTCTCTTTGGTGGCCTCTGGTGGCTGGTAATGCCAGTCACATCTGACTGCTCAAAAACTGCTAAAAGTTGGCACAACTGGAGCTGGTCTCTTTCCAATTCTCACACAATGGGTGTTGTGCAGTTTCATGGGCCAGTGGGTTTTGAAGAACAAGCATTGCGTGTGCTCCCCTGGTAGAGATGGTTTTCATAAGGTAACATCCCCACTTTGAGGCTTGTGAAGCTTCTCTTCAAGCCTTCCTAAGCCTAATATCAGTGTCTGCTGGAATTCAATCTTTCCCCATTCCCCAGCAGCCACGCATTTCTCTTCTCCAACATTGCTCTCCAGCACAGCCATGGAGGCTCTTTGGGCTCTTGACATTTCCTGCAGCCACCAAGGCCATCTGAGCTCTGCCCTTGCCACAGCCAGCCCTGCCCAGGACAGGCAATGCACAGCAATTCCTTGTGTGTGCCTGGCCTTGCTGCCAGCCCCGGCAGCTGCTCCGTGGCCCCTTTGTGCCGTGCTGGCCCAGCCATGGTGGCACAGCCCCTGTGCAGGCCCAGCCCAGGACAGGAGCATTGCGGGTGGGCACGGCCCCTGTGCTGTGGTGCCCACAGCAGCCCTGAGGCTCTGTGTCCCTGTAAGTGTCGGTCTGAAGTTTCTCTGATCTGCCTCACAACCATCATCAGAGACTGGGACCTGAGGAGTGGTGTTTGTTCTCCTTTGTGAAGGGCCCTGTGGAGGATTACAAACACTTCTCTTTCTTTTCTTTTTTAAAAACTTAAAGGGGGAATTGTGGACACTGCTGAAGGCCTGGGCAAAAGCTGTCAGGCTTTTTTCTCAAGTTCTAAGTATTTTCTCAGGCCATGAAACTTTCTCAGCTCCAGCCAGGATTTTTCCCAAGGTAGAGCCTTTTCCTTTGCTGTAAACATAAGAGAAAGAATTATAACAGAGATAAACACCTGCAAGGTCCATGGGAAAGCCAGGGACAAGAGGTGTCTATTTCTCTGACCAATGAACAGTCTGTATTTTATTTTGCACGAACTGCTTTATTTAAGGCAATTATTCCTTTCAATAAATCGCTCTTTCTTCCTTTCCTGCACCAAGCAAGAGAGTGTCTTGTTGCTGTGTTTTCTCGCCGCTCCGTAATCTTTCTCCATGCAACAACCCCTGGGAGGCCAAATGAATCAGACCTATTCCATCTCCCCTCGGCTTCATGAGGCCCCAGAGTGTCACAGTGTTCTCCTTGCTTCTGCAGAGTCACAATGGCCCTTTGGTTCCATGGGGCCATGCAGTGTCACAATGGTCTCCATGATTCCAAGGGCCTTGCAATGCCACAATGGTCTCCATGGATCCACGGTGCCCTGCAGGATCACACCGGCCCTGTAATGCAGCAATGGCCTCTTGGTTCCACAAAGCCCTGCTTCTGCCCCCTTGGGACCATGCGGCCCAGCAGTGCCGCAGTGATGTCCTTGGTGCCACAGCATCCCCACAGTGTCACAATGGTCCCTGGGACCCATGGTACTCTGCAGTGTCACAGAGGTCCCTTGGTTCCACGGGGTCCCCACAGTGTCACAATGGCCCCTTCGTTTCAGAAGGCACCACAATGTTACTATTGTCTCCACAGGAAGGAAACCATGAAACCCCAGTGTTTCAGGGGCAGATGAACTGCAGTCACCAGAAGCCAAGGCCAGACAAATCTGTCTGTCCTGGCAGATTTTGTCTGGGAGAAACCCTTGGATATTCAAAATTTTGAATGTTGAATCCCAATTTTAGCCCTTATTGCCTGGAGGAAATGGCCAGTCCTTTTTCATAGAAAGGAAAGCATGCAGCCCCAGTGTTTGGAAGGCAGGTCAGAGCTGGCCCTCAGGAGGCCGAGGCTGTAATGGCAGCTTTTGTGTAGGAGCAATATTTGAATCTAGGACTTTTGGAGGTGGAATCCTAATTTTGGCCATGGGCACCTGGAGAAGAAATATGGTTCTTTCCCATGGGAAGGGAAGCATGGAACCCCAGTGTTTCGGGGCAGAATGAGGTGACCACCAGAGGACAAAGCCAGCCAGACCTGTGTGTCCTGGCAGCTGTTGTCTGGGAGAAACCCTTGCGGATAAGAATTTTGGAGGAAAAGTATAAATTTTGGCCATGGGTGTTTGTGCAGGAGGAATGGTTCATTCTATAGGAAGGAAAGCACAGAGCCCCAGTGTTTGAAGGCAGGTGAGAGCCGGCCCTCAGGAGGACAAGTGCAGCCAGACTTGTTGGTAATGGCAGTTTTTGTCTGAGAGCAATCCTTGAATATTGGGAATTTTGAAGGGAGAATCCCATTTTGACCATGGATGCTTGAGTGAGAAGGGCAATTCTTTTCCACTTGAAGGAAAGCCCAGAGCACCAGTGTTACAGGGGCACATGACAAGAGCATGGCAATGGGCATGACAAGAGCAGTTGGACCAGTCAGGCCAAGCCAACCAAACCTGTTACCTGTTCCCGTGTTTCCATGGGGCTCCACACTGTCACAGTGGTCCCTTGCTCTCATGAGGCCTTGCAGTGTCACAGGGGTCTCCTTGGTGCCGCAGTATCACAATGGACCCTTGGTTCCATGGGCACTCACAAAGGCAGAAGGGTCTCCTTGGTTCCATGAGGTCCTGCAGAACCCGTTGATTCAATGAGGCCTCAAAGTGTCATCATGGCCTCCAGGATTCCATGAGGCCCTGCAGGGTCAATGGACCTTTGGTTCCATGGGGTCCTGCACTGTTACATGAATCCTTAGTTCCGTGGGGCCCCGTAGTGTCACAATGGACTCCTTGGTTCAACGGTGCCATACAGTGACACAATCACCCCTTGGCCGGACAAGACCCCACAGTGTCACAATGTTTCTTTGCTTCCATGAGGCCTTGCAGTGTCACAACGGACTTCTTGGTTCCATGGGGCCACAAAGTGGCACAGTGAAATCCATTGTGTACCACAGGGAAACCTAATCTTAAGTGAGAACTGTGTGTAAGGTTTTATCATTATGCAGATGATAATAGAATAAGAGATGGATAATGTGTTGGGTTGATGTGGCCAGAAATGTGTATTCTATCTCCATCTGTTGATAGGTAGTGATTCCTTATCTCCATAGCACATACTATCTTCTAATGGGTCATCTTTAAGACTAGGTGGGGCAATCATCTTTATCTTTTTGACAACCCATCCTCCCTCCAGGAAGATATAATCTGCTGCTGGCCCATTAAGTCCCACTGTATGACTGATAAAATTACATCATTCCACTGGGAGATGCTCCAGCCAGGGGGAGGAGCCAAGCCTTTCCTACCAAGATAAAAAATTGAGATTTTGGACAGCAAGATACCGTCTTTTCACCGGATTCCAGAGAAAAGCTGGACCTTTCTACATCATCCCTGGACCTTCAGAGGAAAACTGCACTCTTCTACAGGAGCACTGCTTCACCTGAACCACATCTGCCACTGCAGGAGGACTGTAACCATCATTTAATCGGACTGCTACCAACACCCTGACTGACAGGGTGTCAGGTTGTATTCTGACTCTGTCAGGGTTGGGATTGCTCTTTGTAGTACTCTATTTCTATTTTAACTTTCCTAGTAAAGACCTGTTATTCCTAATTCCCCTATCTTTGCCTGAGAGCCCCTTAATTTCAAAATTATAATAATTTGGAGAGAGAGGGTTACATTCTCCATTTCAAAGAGAAGCTTCTGTCTTTATTGGCAGACACCTGTCCTTCAAACCAGGACAGGCAGGAGTTACAAATCACAAACGCAGCTGTCTGGACAGCTGGGGTTGTAAATTTATATTTGTACAGGATTCCAACAAGGATCTATATAACCTGTCTGAATTGGTAAGGAATATTGTGACACATGCTTAACTGACTGTCCTGTATTCAGATTTAAAATAGAGGGGTGTGAAGCCGAGTCTTTTAAAGGTGATTACAATAGAACTCAAGTCTGTGTTAAACCTCAGAATGACGTAACCTTACCAATACAGACACAAAAAATTCTGAACCACCTGAGTCCTAACCACGCCACTTAAGCCTGAACCAAGATTTAAGAAATTGGACCTTATGAGCTAAGAAACATGGGCCAACAGCAATTGCTGTTTAAGCCAAAATGGTCTCTCAAACATGTTGAGCTGCTAATGCAAATCAACATTTCAAAAATTCAGCCAGCCTGCTCCCCTTTTCTGAAAGCATCCTTTGAATGTTGAGCAGCTTGGTTGAGGAAGCAGGCTCACTTTAAAGACAGAACAGGAAGAGATGTAACTGGAATAAACAGTACAGGATTGGCAGTCTGTCCTGGTTTAGGGCAAATTTGGGGAAAACCTCCGGAAGGAACCCCCAGAAAACAAACCCCCACGACTCCTCCCCCCACCACCGGGATCAGGAAGAACTTCCTCAGAGAAAAGTGGAAAAAAACCTGTTTATTTAACAAACAAAACACTCCTCAACACAAGAAAAAAAAAAAAAAAACAGCCCCAGATGACAAAAAACTCTTTCACCAGTCTGAGAGGATGACAAACTGTGTTGGTTTCACGTGCTAGGAGAATGGGGTGGATTCGCCTGAGGGAAGGCACCGCGCCGGGGGAACGGAGGGGCTGTCCCATCTCTGGGGGCTTCCCCTGTGAGTTGTGGGGACCAATCAGAGAATTGATTTAGTAGTGGACAGCTCGGGAAACCAAATAAAAGTTATTTCGCTTTCACAAATCACATTGGATTAACTGCTCTCTTTCGGCTTCCGGCTCCTGGGCGAGGTGGGGTGGCCTCTGGCCGGGGCACCGGCCCCCCTCCCTGGTCCAGCTCCAGGCTTGGCAGCGGGGGGCCCGGCCTGGCACCCCGACCCAACACTGGCTCTGCAGGGAGCCCCCGGCTCCAGCACCGGCCCTGTCCTGCTGGCCCCCGGCTCCGCAAGGCTCCAGCACCACCTGCATGGCTCTGGCACCGGCCCCAGTCCCGCTGGCCCCCGGCTCCGCAAGGCTCCAGCACCACCTGCATGGCTCTGGCACCGGCCCCAGTCCTGCTGGCCCCTGGCTCATCTTGGCTTGGCTCTCCACGTGGCAGAAGAGGCCTCCAGCTGCCCATGTGGCTTCTTCACGATTTGGATATAATTTTAACTTCTTAATGCCTGGATAAGATTCTTGATCTCCTGAGCTCCCCTGAATGACAAGAAATAAAGCATGGAGTCCACAGAAGTCAGCAGAATGAAGATAAAGTTCCTGATGGGAAGAGATTGAAAAGATGTAACTGATAAGTAGCTGAAAACCTTTTTTTGTGGGGCTCTAAGGGGATTGTGACTTCACTAAATTTCCTTTAAACTGTGAAATATACTTGGGGAGGATGGGTGCTTGAGAAGACTTTTTGCCTTGGGGAAATTGAAGCTCTCTGTTTTGGGTCTGGAATATGAACAGAGACATTTGATAGAGAAGGAGATGAAGAGAATTTTGTTTTTTGGCAGCCTGCCTTTAAAAGTAGTATCCCAGGTGTGCATCATAACTCATAGCACAGCTCTGGAAGGACTGTGAAAATGGGAGGAAGTCATAGTCTGCAGTATTTCCAGGGAGGATGTAACTTGTGAAGGTGAAGACACCCCCTAAGCCTAAACCAGAAAAGGAACTTTTCTCTCTAAAGTGAACTGAAATTATTATTTAAGTAGATAACTGACTGAAGTGTTTTCTGTATGATGTTGTTAAGAAATGTTGAATGAAGGGAGGAGGGAATAATCTAGAAATCTTATTCTGAATTCTTTTTTGTGTTATTAATAAATCTCTTCTTATAGCCTTTAAGTCTCTCCTGCGAGTGGTCGGCCAGTTATTGGTCTCCGGCGCTGGGGATGACTGCTGCAGATCACAAAATGCAGACTCCCAGCTGTTCCTTGGTGATTCCCAGGTCCTGGTCCGGAACAGGTTCAGATGGTATTCAGGAAAGGGAAAGAAAGAAAGAAAAAACAGTCCAGGGAAAGAAATTGGACTGCCTAGCTAAACTAACTAATAAGCAAAAGCAAAAGCAAAAGCAAAAGCAAAAGCAAAAGCAAAAGCAAAAGCAAGCCAGCAAGCAAGCAAGCAAGCGAGCGAGCGAGCAAGCAAGCCTCTCTTAAGCACAGATTATCGGGGAGGTGAGCCAGCTAATAAGCAGACAAAATAAACCTTCACTTTCAGAGTCAGTCCTGAAAGCACAGAACATAATACCAGGCATAAACAGAACACATGATTGGGGATACAAGCACCATAACGTAACCCCAGGAGTCTCACCCACTCTGGAACCCAAGGAGTTGGTAGCCATGTGTGTGTCTTTCTACAGAGCTTCTGTCTTTCTGTCTCTCTCCTCTCCTAATGCTCTTTATATAGAACAGTTTTGGGTACATCAACAACTTAAATGTTTAAAGTTCTCTAGATTAAATGGGCAAAGTTAATGAAGAGCCTGCTATGATAAGTGCTTTATGTTTAATTGAATACTGTATTAAATGCTTCGCCAAAATTCTTTTGTTATCTATATTTTGCTGTTAAAATTTTGTGTCATTTTGACCTCTTGATAATATTGGGCTGAGGTTTCTCCTGTGCACCAAACTCAAGTAAAGGAACCTTTGATCACCCCCAGGATTTCAGTGTTCTGGGGTGTTCCAGCCCCTCAGGCTCACAATGGCCTCTTGTTTCCATGAGGCTCTGCATTGTCACACAGGCCCTTGGTTCCATGAGCATCTGGAGTGTCACACAGGTTGATGACATTTGTCCTTGCTGCCCCTCCCATCCCAGTGTCCCAGGAACAGCCCCGAGCCACCCGTGAGGGACAGGCCCTGCTGGGCCAGGCCTGGGCTCAGGCCTTGGCCTTTCTGCTGCCTCCAACCAGCCCAGGCCTTGCTCAGCATTGCAGTTCCCTGCTCACAGCCTTTGGCTCCTGCAATCCTGGCCTCAAGGATCTGCTCTCAGCAGTCCCTGGGGAGCCTTTGGCAGTCCCTGCCCTCAGTGGGGCCACTGATGCTCCAAGGGACTTGGAGTTTTGCTTCTGATTCCTTGAGCAGCTTCTTTAACTTTCTCTCAGTGCATGAGGGTCCTGGACTCAGCCCCAAAACCATTGTGGGGCTGATTTAAATACAGAAATCCCTCAGGACCTCTTTGCCTTCCTTCAATTGTCCTCATGTCTCCTGGGCTTGTGCAGCTCACTGGAGTCAGTTGGGAGTTTTCTTGAGACAGATTTCAATGTGCATCTCGTGACTTTTTTTTTTAATCGAGTATGCTTTTTGTTTTTCAGTTCAGAGAAAACCGGATTGAAACATTCCTTAAGTGATCATGATGCTGAATGTCTCCCTAGGTGGTTTGGGCCTACAGAAGAATGAGCCCCTTGAGGTCTGCCCCTGTTTGGACAACCTGCTCCTCACCCCCAGCCTCACCATGTCTGACAATGCCCACCTGGGACTGACATCCCTGTGCCCTGCACCATAGACTTGTCCCCTGAGCTCTGCAGCTGGGTGTCCCAGCCCATTACACCATGTCCCACCTGCTCTCCTCATGGCTCTGGTTGCACACAGGCCAAGCAGAAGTTTTCTTGTTTGTAAGGAAAGAATTGAAAAGCCTGAGCAGGTTTCCTGAACAGCAAACCCCACTCAGGAAGTACATGCTCAGTACAGGCTGCCTGGAATGATGTCACCTTTCTACAAGGGCCAGTGTGAGTGGCAATGGTCTCTGTAAGCAGAATTCTCGGAGTCTTTCAGATGAATTCTCTGTCCCTGTCCTTTCCATGGGTCTCTGTTGCAGATGGAAGCTGCTGGTGCCATTCTCAGCTTTAACTTCTTTTATGAATGCAAACAGATGTCCCAGATGTGTTAAGCAGGATCTGCTCAATGTTTCTACAAGGCTCTTGTATCCTCATGGAATGAAGTGGCCGCTTTTACACTGAGGGGGCCACATGGAACCAAGATATCAGACCCTTTAAATCCCTGGAACCCAGCGTCCCCCACATCATCTGGAAGATCCCCCCCATGTCCCCAAGCACATCTTTGCTCAAATTCTTCATTTTAACCTAGATGTGGGTATTTGGGAAGGACAAAAAGAAATGCAAAATTCAGGGAACGGGGAGCCAGGAGGATGTGGAGCCCCCAGCCAGGTGTCTTCCCAACAGGAAGGGCTCAGCGGGGCTCTGCCCCCCGGGGGTCACTGGGGATCATCCAGCGCAGACCCTGCCATGGGGGATGGAGTTGGAGCAGCGCACAAAGCTCTTCCTGCACTCGGAGCACTCGCAGGGCTTCTCTTAGTGGAGACTTCGTCAGTGTCTGGTCAAGTGAGAGCTGTGTGAGAATCTCTTCCCACACTTGGGACACTCATAGGGTCTCTCCCTGGTGTGGATGCGCCGGTGCTGGATGAGGTATGAGTTTTGCCTGAAGCGCTTCCCGCAGTCGGAGCAATGGAATGGCTTCTCATCCCAGTGAGTGCGATAGTGAATGCCGAGATGGAAGATGGCCTGAAAACTCTCCCTGCATTTATTGCACTTGTAGAGTCTCTCCTCAGTGTGGATGCACCAGTGGGCGATGAGGTGTGAGTTTAATTGAATCTCTTCCCGCAGTCGCGGCACCAGAACGGCCTCTCATCCCTGTGAAAGCAACAGTGTTTGAGGACATTGAAGCAGGTCTGAAACTTTTTCCTGCATTTATCACACTTATAAGGCCTCTCGCCAGTGAGGCTCCTATGGTGCACAGTCAGCTCTGTGCCCTGCCTGAATCTCTTCCCACACTCCCCACACTTGTAGGGCTGTTCCCCTCATGTGGATTCTCCGGTGTTTAGTCAGTTCCCCTCGCCACCTGTAGCCCTTCCCACACTGCGAGCACTTGTGGGGCTTCTCCCCACGGTGAAGCTGCTCACGCAGCCCCAGCTCCGAGCTCCGGCCGCCTCCCCGGCCCGGGCTGACTCTTTCCTGCTGTGATCCCCGGGCTGTGCGTTTGCAGCCCCTTCTGCTGCGGGATCTGCGGGGCTTTTCCTCCCCGTTGCATTCCTGCGCCGTGGAGCCGCTGCAAACGGCCTCTTGCCCGAGGCTGTGCCGCGGGGATTTGTCCTCCCTGCTGTCCGAGCTCAGCTCCTTGTCTGGGGAAGGAAGGACAAGGACAGGATGGGATTTGCCTCCGTGCCAGAGGGAAGAGCAAGGAGATCCCCCCAGCACGTCCTCGGCAGGAGGGCGTCACCAGTGGGGCTGTGCTGGGCTGGGAGATGGAGTACGACACAGGGGGAAAGCGGCACAGATTTCCTCCTATCCTGCCTGTGGCTCCCGGGCCATTGACATCGACCTCATGGCCTCCTCCTTCTTTTTGGTACCGAGTTTGGGAAATCCTGGTTTGTGGGGGAAAACAAGGGCTGTGCTCGTTGGGTTTGATGATGGCGCTGCTCGAGGGCAGCTGGAGAAGTCAGCGCCCCTTTCAGCCTCGGGGGCCCGGAGCCCGCTCAGCACCGAGCTCCCGCACCCCTCCAGGCTGCCGGGGGTCCCCCGGCTCCGGGATCGCCCCTGGGCGCTCTCCCCGCTCCGGGGCTCCCGCCTTCCCCCCCAGCTCTGCCGGGGATCCCCAGAGCCGATATCGCCCCCTCCCCGCCGGTACCGGGCGATCGCCACGCGGCAGCCGCCAAGATCCCGCCAGGGCCATTTCCGGCTCGGCTTTGGGCTTCTGCAACATCTGAATATCCCCTGAACCGCAAAATAAAACCCTCGCGGAGCCCCCCACGATGGATTTGGGGCGAGTTCCCCCTCCCCGTTCACCTGCGGGTTTTTGGGGGGCGATGCTGCTGCACCCGGGGGAAGCTGCGCTCTGTGCGGGCGGGCAGCAGAAGAGCGCGGTTCCAAAATCGCTCCTCCTCTTGCTGCCGCTCCTCCCGTGTCCCTCCTCTTCCTCCCGCTGCTGCTCTTCCTCCTCTTCCCGCTCCTCCTCTTCCTCCTGCTCCTCCTCCGCTCCCAGCCCGGCCCGGGCAGGCGCCGACAGCCAAAAGCAGCCGCGCTCTGCCCTGGGCGCTGTCAAAGCGGTTGCGGTCCGCGCAGTGCTGCGAGTGATAGTGGGAGCGCTGGGAATGACAGCGAGAGCAGCGGCAGCGATGCTGAGAGCCCCGGGCAGGAACTGGGAGCGCTTTCCCTGCCAGTGCCGCTCTTACTGGGAGCACTGGGAGGGAACTGGGAGCAAAGAGCGCCCGGCCATGACCGCAGCTGGCGGTGGGCGGTGCCAGAGGGCGTGGTTATGCAAATCAGGGAGCGATCGCTCGCTCGGATTGGTGGGCGGGAGGGGCGCGGGGTTGCCGCGGTCAGGTGAGCGCCGTGAGGGGAACGGAGCGATGGCGGCGGCAGCCGGTGAGAGGGGACAGGGAGCGGGAAGGGGACAGGTAACCGGAATGGGGACAGGGAATGGAATGGGGACAGGGACCTGGAATGGAGACGGGGACCTGGAATTTGGCATCAGGAACAGAGACAGGGATTGGGATTATGGGACCGAGACCTTTACTGGGACCGGGAAAACGGAATAGGAACGGAGAACCAGCACCAGGAATCTGCACTGGAAACTGGAATGGGGACAGAGACAGGAAATGGGAGTGGGAATGGGGATAGGGACTGTGACAATGGGACAGAGAATTGGGAAAGGGACCGGGATTTGAGGATTGGCACCAACACCGAGAATGGGATAGGGAATACTGGACAGGGACCGGGACTGGGGATAGGGACCGGGACCAGGACCGGCTGTGGGGATTGGTTGTGGCTTTAGATCCCCCAAGAGCAGAGCAGGTGCTGTAAAGTTGTTTCTTGGAAAGGCACATCAGGCTCCAAAGGCAAAGAGCCCAAGGCTCTCCAGTCCCTGTTCAATCTCTGCCACAAAGTCCCGATGGAAGCAGGAGCAGCTCTCTGCTGCAAGAGGTCGAAGCTGCGGCCTGGTGCAGAGTCTCCAGAGGCAGATGCTCCCTGGCCTTTCTTCTTCTCTTCTTTTCTTCTTCATCTTCCTCTTCTTCTTTTCTCCCGTGCTGGTAGTGGTGATGATGATGGTGGGTGAGGAAGGGAGAGCGACGAGAGAGGAGCAAGAGAGAGCTTTGGCTCCAATACACAGATCTTTATTGACAAATTTCCCAATGATCAAAAACAGGAACCCAAACATTTCTCCTAAATGTATTAGAATTGTTCTTCTGTAAGACAGAAGTTTACGTCTAACTTGTGCACATGCCCTGTCTTTCTGTCTGAAGAATATTGCAAAAGTTCTACTTACTTTTATTCTCTCTAGAGCTGTGGTTTTGAGTTTTCACTGCAGGTTATTTTTCACACCAGATTCTAAGACTTTTACTTATAAGGCACTTCAAACTAAGATTTATACTTTTACTTCGTATCTATGCAAACTAATATTTCTACTTAATTAAAACAAAAGCACAGACCTCTATTGCATGTCTGTGTGGCATAATGTAGTTTAATTTCTCAAAAGGTTTTTAATTTAATGCATGCAATCTGTTTTCTCTCTGAGATGCATCTGTGTTCTCCAGTCCAACATCTAGGAATGGGTACAGGGACTTGGGATCGGGAATGAAAAGAGGAACTGGGAATTGGAATATGGGAACGGGACACGGAATACGGAAATAGCAATTGGAGAGAGAATATGGGATGGCGATTTAGAAGATGGGAAAGGGATTGCAAATTTGAATACGGGAATGGGATTGGGAATAGGAATATGGGAACTGCACTGGAAATATAGAAATGGAAATGTTGTACATAAATATCTCTGAGAGCTTCCTATCAAATCCTTACCCTTCCCAACACACAGGAAATATGGGACTGGGAATATGGGAACGACAACCGGGCAGAGAATACGGGACAGGGAGAGGAAATGAGAGAGGGAATGGGAATTGGACTGGGATGGGAGCCAGGAGGATGTGGAGCCCCCAGCCAGGTGTTTTCCCAACATGGATCAGCAGCACCAGAGCTCAGCGGGGCTCTGCCCACCGGGGGTCACTGGGGATCATGCAGCGCAGATCCTGCCCTGGGGGATGGAGCTGGAGCAGCGCACGAAGCTCTTCCTGCGCTCGGGGCACTCGCAGGGCTTCTCTCAGTGGAGACTCCTTTGGTGTTTGGTCAAGTGAGAGCCCCTTGAGAAGCTCTTCCCACACTCGGGACACTCGTACGGTCTCTCCCCGGTGTGGATGCGCCGATGCTGGACGAGGGTGGAGCTGTGTTTAAATCCCTTCCCACAATCAGGGCACTCATAAGGCCTCTCATCTTTGTGAGTGCGGTAGTGCCTCAGGAGAGTGGAACTGGTGTGAAACCCCTTCCTGCATTTATCACACTCGTAGGGTCTCTCCCCAGTGTGGATGCGCCGGTGCACAATCAGGTTTGAGCTCTGACTGAATCTCTTCCCACACTCCCCACACTCGTAGGGCCGTTCCCCCGTGTGAATTCTCTGGTGTCTGATCAGACCCGATATAAACCCGAATCTCTTCCCACATTGCGAGCACTTGTGGGGCTTCTCCCCATGGTGAAGCTGCTCACCCAGCCCCAGCTCCGAGCTCCGGCCGCCTCCCCGGCGCGGGCTGGGTCTTTCCTGCTGGGATCCCCGGGCTGTGCGTTTGCAGCCCCTCCTGCTGCGGGATCTGCGGGGCTTTTCCTCCCCGTTGCATTCCTGCACCGTGGAGCCGCTGCAAACGGCCTCTCGCCCGAGGCTGTGCCGCGGGGATTTGTCCTCCCTGCTGTCCGTGCTCAGCTCCTTTTCTGGGGGAGGAAGGACAAGGAGAAGATAGGATTTGCCTCCGTGCCAGAGGGAAGGACAAGGAGATTCCCCCAGCCCGTCCCCAGCAGGAGGGCATCGGCAGCGAGCCTATGCTGGGCTGCGAGATGGAGCCGTACACAGAGGGAAAGGGGCACTGACTTCCTCCTCACCTGCCTGTGGCTCCCGGGACATCTTCCACTTCCTCAAGGCCTATTCCTCCCCCTCAATCATCCAAGGTTAGGGAAATCCTGGTTTGGCGGGAAAACAAGGGCTGAGTGCATTGGGTTTGATGGTGGCGCTGCCGAGGGCAGCTGGAGAAGACAGCGCCCCTTTCAGCCTCGGGGGCCCGGAGCCCGCTCAGCACCGAGCTCCCGCACCCCTCCAGGCTGCCGGGGGTCCCCCGGCTCCGGGATCGCCCCTGGGCGCTCTCCCCGCTCCGGGGCTCCCGCCTTCCCCCCCAGCTCTGCCGGGGATCCCCAGAGCCGATATCGCCCCCTCCCCGCCGGTACCGGGCGATCGCCACGCGGCAGCCGCCAAGATCCCGCCAGGGCCATTTCCGGTTCGGCTTCGGACTCCTGCAAGATCCAAACATCCCCTGAACCGCAAAATAAAACCCTCCCGGAGCCCCCATGATGGATTTGGGGCGAGCTCCCCCTCCCCGTTCACCTGCGGGTTTTTGGGGGCGATGCTGCCGCACCCGGGGGAAGCTGCGCTCTGTGCGGGCGGGCGGCAGAAGCGCCTGGTTCCAAAATCGCTCCTCCTCTTGCTGCTGCTCCTCCTCCTCTTCCTCCCGCTCCTCCTCTTCCTCCCTCTCCTCCTCCGCTCCCTGCCCGGGCCGCCACCCAAAAGCAGCCGCGCTCTGCCCTGGGCGGTGTCGAAGCCACTGCAACCCGCGCAGTGCTGCGAGTGATACTGGGAGCGCTGGGAATGACAGCGAGAGCAGCGGCAGCGATGCTGAGAGCCCCGGGATTAACTGGGAGCGCTTTCCCTGCCAGTGCCGCTCTTACTGGGAGCACTGGGAGGGAACTGGGAGCAAAGAGCGCCCGGCCATGACCGCAGCTGGCGGTGGGCGGTGCCAGAGGGCGTGGTTATGCAAATCAGGGAGCGATCGCTCGCTCGGATTGGTGGGCGGGAGGGGCGCGGGGTTGCCGCGGTCACGTGAGCGCCGTGAGGGGAACGGAGCGATGGCGGCGGCGTCCGGTGAGAGGGGACAGGGAGCGGGAATGGGGACAGGGACTGGGAATGGGGACAGGGAATGGGAATGGTGACTGGGAATGGGGACAGGGACCGGGAATGGGGACAGGGACCTGGAATGGGGACAGGGACCTTGAATGGGGACAGGGACCGGGAATGGGGGCAGGGAATGGGAATGGGGGCAGGGACCGGGAATGGGGAAAGCGCCGGGATTGGGACTGGGCAGGGGATGAGGACTGAGTGCAGCAATTCCGGACCTGGAGTGGGAATGGGGACCTGGACTACGGGACTCAGTGCCAGAATATGGGACAGGGACGAGGAGTAGAACCGGGAATGGGGACAGGGATCGGGACCGGGACCGGCTGTAGGGATTGGTTGTGGCTTTAGATCTTCCAAGAGCAGAGCAGCTGCTGGCTGCTGTAAAGTTGTTTCTTGTAAAGGCACATCAGGCTCCAAAGGCAAAGAGCCCAAGGCTCTCCAGTCCTTGTTCAATCTTTCTGCCACAAAGTCCCGATGGAAGCAGGAGCAGCTCTCTGCTGCAAGAGGTCGAAGCTGCGGCCTGGTGCAGAGTCTCCAGAGGCAGATGCTCCCTGGCCTTTCTTCTTCTCTTCTTTTCTTCTTCATCTTCCTCTTCTTCTTTTCTCCCATGCTGGTAGTGGTGATGATGATGGTGGGGGAGGAAGAGAGAGCAACGTGAGAGAAGTGAGAGAGAGCTCTGGCTCCAATACACGGATTTTTATTGACAAATTTCCCAATTATCAGAAAACAGGAACCTGAAGCATTTCTCCTAAACCTGTTAGAATTCTGGTTCTGTAATACAAAAGTTTAGATCTACCTTGTGCACATCGCCTCTGTTTTTCTCTCTGAAGAATATAAAAAATATTTTTTTCTATTTTTACTCTGTCTAGAACTGTGTTTTTAAGCTCTCAATGCAGCTTGTTTTTAGCACCAGACTCTAAGAGTTTTACTTTTTAAGGCACTTAAGACATATTTCTACATACTTCAAACTAAGATTTATAGTTCTACTTCATATCGATACAACTTAATATTACTACTTACCTAAACTAAAGCTCAGACCATGATTTCATGTTGTGATTGGTAATACATTTTATTTCTCAGAAATTTTTAAATTTGAATTTGGCATTTTGCTCTGTCTCGGAGGGACTCAGAGAGGCTTCTGTGTCACACATTGCAACAACTGGGAATGGGGACAGGGACATGGGATTGGGAATGGAAAGAGGAACACAGAATGGGAATACGGGAATGGGACACGGAATATGGAAATAGCAATTGGAGAGAGAATATGGAACGGGGATTTAGAAGATGGGACAGGGATTGGAATTTAGAATATGGGAACTGCACTGGAAATATAGAAATGGAAATGTTGTACATAAGTATCTGTGGGAGCTTCCAGTCAATTCCCTATCCTTCCCAACACACAGCGAATATGGGACTGGGAATATGGGAATGACAACCGGGCAGAGAATACGGGACAGGGAGAGGGAATGACAGCGGGAGTGGGAATTGGACTGGGATGGGAGCCAGGAGAATGTGGAGCCCCCAGCCAGGTGTCTTCCCAACAGGGATCAGTGGCACCAGAGCTCAGCGGGGCTCTGCCCACCAGGAGTCACTGGGGATCATCCAGCGCGGATCCTGCCCTGGGGGATGGAGCTGGAGCAGCGCACGAAGCTCTTCCCGCACTCGGGGCACTCGCAGGGCTTCTCTCAGTGGAGCCTTTGTTGGTATTTGGTCAAGTGGGAGTCCCTTGAGAAGCTCTGCCCACACTCGGGACACTTGTAGGGTCTCTTGCCAGAGTGGCTGAGCTGCCTGCAAAGGTGTGAGTTTCGCTTCAAGTGCATCCCACAGTCAGGACACTCATAAGGCCTCTCATCCAAGTCACTGCGATAGTGCTGGAGGAGACTGGAGCTGGTCTGAAACCTCTTCCTGCATTTATCACACTCATAGGGCCTCTCCCCAGTGTGGCTGTGCCGGTGGGTGAGTAGGTGTGAGTTGCGCTTGAAGCCCTTCCCACAGTCATAAGGCCTCTCGTCAATGTGAATGCAATAGTGCTGGAGGAGACTGGTCTTTCTCTGAAACCTCTTCCTGCATTTATCGCACTCGTAGGGTCTCTCCCCAGTGTGGCTCCTCTGGTGCACAGCCCGGCTTGAGCTGTCGCTGAATCTCTTCCCACACTCCCAACACTCGTAGGGCCGTTCCCCCATGTGGATTCTCTGGTGTTGCATGAGGCGGCATCTCCCCCTGAATCTCTTCCCACATTCTGAGCACTTGTGTGGCTTCTCCCCACGGTGAAGCTGCTCACGCAGCCCCAGCTCTGAGCTCTGGCCGCCTCCCCGGCCCGGGCTGGCTCTTTCCTGCTGGGATCCCCGGGCTGTATGTTTGCAGCCCCTCCTGCTGCGGGATCTGTGGGGCTTTTCCTCCCCGTTGCATTCCTGCGCCATGTCCCTCCATCACCCCCATGTCCCACAAGGTCCCCACGCTGCCCTCTTTCTGTCCCCACCCTGCCCCCACCATGAGCCGCCTACACATGAGGACGACACATGACCTCGCTTCCTGTCCCTTCATTGGAAGAGCTGCCAGCCAGGGGACAGGTGGCCACAGCAGCGAGTGACAGCCAGTGCCCATGGCCAGGGACACCGGGATGGCCGGGAAGGTGGCGCTGCTCCTGTGGGGTGAGTGCCCCAGGCATGGGCCTGACACCCTGGGGATGGGCCCTGGTGAGGCAGAGAGTGGTGGGGAGGGGGCACAGAGGGGCTGTGGGGTCCCCTGAGGTCCCCAAGGCCAGCAGAGCCAGTGCATGGGCATGGACCCCAGTGTGACCAGAGTCGTGGGATGGCCATGGGAACAGGAACAGGGGGACAGGAAGAGCGGAACTGGGATGTGGGAATGGGAACACGAGGATAGAGATATGGGGACAGGGATGTGGCGAAAGGACCCTTTGTTCTGGGGCAGCTGTTGGGACAGGGACAGGGCTGGTTCCCAGGGGAATGGAGGAACCAGTGACAGACAGTGGCTTGGCAGGACTGCGGGTAGCAGCTCCTTCCGTGGGTGCCTGAGGTGTTTGGGTGAACCAGGGCCCAGCACAACCCTCTCAGTGTGTTGGTGGCCTGCGGGTCACCCCAGGTGAATTCTGAGGGGCTCTCAGTCTGTGTCCCCCACAGTGGGGAGACTCTGGGGATCCCCGGGCTGGGATGTGTTACACCTGGGACAGGATCTTCCCCGCCACATGATGTGTCACCTCCAGAACAGGAACATCCCAGAACAGCGACAGGAGCCGCTGGATGTGCCACCCAGGACAGAACCACGCCCCTGTGTGACTCAGCACAAATGGCCTCTTCCTTCTGCTGCAGAAGAGAAAAAGTGAAAGTGTTGGGGGGGCACAGCTGGACACTCCCAACCCCCACAGCCTCCTCAACCCTCCCTCACCCTGGAGTTCCCCCAGCCCATTCCAGGCTCAGGTGCCACCTAGGATCATCAAGGCACAAATTAGGGGGTTATGAAATTGGGGGGTTAAAGGAAGGAAATGGAAATGAAGAAGGGAAAAAGCCTCCATGGGTTCGGGGCACAGACCAAGAGCCCCTTGGAATCTGCCTGGAGTGCCTTCTCCAAACCAGCAGTACATTTTGGGGACTGTGCTGGGCCCCGGGGCACTCCAAAATCTGAGGCATCCAGGGAAGGAACTGTGACCCACTGGCCTGCCCAGCCACTGCTCATCCCTGGCACCCCCATTCTCCAGGGGAAACAATCAGGGACCCCAGTTCCATATGCACCCCACCCTCAGACCCCCATCCCATGACTGACATTCCCCAGGATCTTCGTGGCCCAGGAACCCCATTCCCAAGCAATGCTCTTCTCTAAATTCCAGCCCCTAAAATCATCCTTACCCCAGGGCCTTGATTCTCTCAGGATCCTCCATTTCCATAAGACCCCTCATTCCCATGGGACCCTCATCCCTCGGACCCCCAATCATAACCCCAAATCCCTGGAGACCACGTTCCCCTAGGACTCCCATCCCTGAATCCACCCAGCCCTGGTGACTCCCCCTCCTCACGACCCCCCCATTACCCTGGACACCATCCCTGGCTCCCCACATCCTCTGAGACTTCCACTCCTGGGTGCCACCCAGCCCTGTCCCCAGCCTGTCCCCCATGCTGCCCACAGCCTATCCACAGCTTGGGGCCACCATGCCCCCACCAAGGGCCACCAACACATGAGGAAAAGATGAAAATTCTCTTCCTTCCCCTTCACCCGAAAAGCTGCCAGCCAGGGGATAGGTGGCCAAAGCAGCAAGTGACAGCCAGTGCCTATGGCCAGGGACACTGGGATGGCTGGGAAGGTGGCGCTGCTCCTGTGGGGTGAGAGCCCCGGGCACGGGCCTGACACCGTGGGGATGGACCCTGGTGAGTCAGAGAGTGTTGGGGAGGGGCACAGGGGGGCTGTGGGGTCCCCTGAGGTCCCCAAGGCCAGCAGAGCCAGTGCATGGGCATGGACCCCAGTGTGACCAGAGTCGTGGGGTGGGCATGGTGACAGGGATGAAGGGACAGGGACAAGGCCACGTGTCTCATGGAGATGGGGCATGGGGGCAGGTGCCATGGGAATGGGTTCACAGGCATGGGGCCATGGGGATGTGGTGATGGGGACAAGTGCTGCAGGGCTGGGGGAGGTGACCTGTGCACACATAGAATGTCCACAGTGTCCCCATGTCCTTCCTTAGCCCAGGGTGACCAAGGTGTCCCTGTCGTCAAAACCTCCATGCTACACCAGTGTTCCCGTGGGGACAGTTTGGGGACAGACACCACACCAGGCTCCCTGGGTGCTGCTGTTCCTGCAGAGCCCCCCACAACCAGCCTTGTCCCTTGTCCCTTCCAGCCCAGACCCTCGGCCACGCTTGTGAGTCATCAAGGGATTTCATGTCCCTGCCCTGCTGTCCCCAGCCCTGTGGTGGCCCTAGAAGGCTGGTGACCCCTGTCACCCGCAGGTGCCCAGAGCCCCCAGCTCCTCATTATGCAGTTTTGAAAAGTAAGACTGAAGTTCTAGAGAACTCTCTCTCTCTCTCTCTCTCTCTCTTTGGCACTCAATAAAGTGCATTATTGCTTTCTGCTAAACAAACCTGAGTCTCTTGCCTTTTGTCTTTTGCACCCTGGGGTTAAACAAACCATCACGACTCCAGCTCGGGTTGAGTGGATCATGACATAAATTGGCATCATGGACAGACAGAAGGGTTTCTGACAGACTGAAGGGTTGCTGGTTGTGTGTAGTCTGTAACAGGGCAAGGACGTCTTGCTCCAGCTGCACCTAGCTGGCCACCTCGACAGGGTGAGCCAGACTAGAAAGCAAGGGGAGCATTTCAGATTTCCCCCAAACTGCACACACCTAGGTGAAAAGCATCCCTACACAGGATTCTGTCTACAGAAATTCACAAATGATCTCTTGGTGCAAAAGGCAGAACTGCACTGTTCTTGTTCTTTATTAATGTATGAATGTGAACTGACCTCACTGAGTTAGGGAGAATACTGCACAGGCTGAGGAGTGCGTGTGTAACTCTAGTCTATTACTGTGTATGAATGTGTACTGACTTCCCTGAGTTAGGGAGAATACTGTGCAGGCTGAAGAATGTGTGTGTAACTGTATTGCTGTGTGTAAATGTGTACTGAACTCCCTGAGTTAGGGAGAATATTGCACAGGCTGAGGAGTGCATGTGTAACTCTAATCTATTACTGTATATATGTGAACTGACCTTTCCTAAAAATTAGTGGGGGGGAAACCTGCACAGGTTATGGGTGTGTGTGCATGTGCATGTATACTAACCTTTCCTAAGAAGTTAGGAGGGGGTACCACACAGGCTGTGTGTCTACCCTGCCCTGAGTAAGGGGGGGAAAACTGCGTAGGGTGTGTGTGCATGTGTACTTTTCCCTTTCCTAAAAAAAACTGTGCAGGCTGTGTGTCTACTCTTCCTGAAATAAGGTGGGGGAAAATGTGTAGGGTGTGTATACATGTGTACTAACCTCTCCTAAAAAGTTAGGAGGGGGTACCTTGCAGGCTGTGTGTCTACCCTGCCTGAAATAAGGGGGGGGGGGGGGGCGGGTAAAATGCGTAGGGTGTGTGTGCATGTGTACTAACCTTTCCTAAGAAGTTAGGAAGGGGTACCACACAGGCTGTGTACAGCAAAAGCCGTGTGTGAAATTAAGTGTTAATCTCCCTTGAGTGGCTTTACTTTCCTTCTTTCAAAATGACTGAAAATCATAATACTAAAGATAAAGCTGCATTTATCGCTTTGCTAGCTAAGTATATGTCACGGTGTGACTTGGGTTTGCCAACTTTAATATATTTAATTTATTTTAGAGACGGGACCCAGGAGTAGAGACAAGGCAGGCTTAAAACTTAGAAAGGTACAAGAAGAAGTTTATTAATAACACAAAAAAATATTCAGAATAAGATCCCTAGATTGTTTCCTCCTCCCCTTTATTCAACATTTCTTACCAACAAACATACAGAGAGCACTTCAGTCAGTGATACATTCAAATAATCAGTTCAGTTTACTTAAGAGAGAAAAGTCCCTTTTTTGGTTATGGCTTAGGGGGCGTCTTCACCTTCACAATCCACATCCGCCCGGGAAAAATATTGCAGATTATGACTCCTCCCATTCTTTCACAGTCCTTCCAGAGCTGTGCAATGGGTTATGTTACACACATGGGGTAGTACTTTTAAAGGCAGGCTGCTGAAAAAAAACACGATTCTCTTCATCTCCTTCACTACCAAATGTCTCTGTCTTTATTCCAGTCCCAGGACAGAGAGAGCTTCATTCCCCGAGGCAAAAAAGTAATCTCTTTCTCTATTAAATGTCTCTGTTCACATTTCAGTCCCAGAACAGAGAGCTATATTTCTCCAAGGCAAAAATAAGGTCTTCTTCTCAAGCATCCAAACCTCCCCAAGTATATTTCACAGTTTAAAGGAATTTTAGTAAAGTCACAATCCCCTTAGCCCACAAAAAGGTTTTCAGCTACTTATCAGTTCGCATCTTTTCAATCTCTTCCTACCAGGAAATTTATCTTCATTGCGCTGACTTTTGAAGTCTCCAGGCTTTATTCCTTCCCATTCAGGAGAGCTTAGAAAAAAATCGAGGATCTTATCCAGGCATGAAGAAGTTACAATTGTATCCAGATCGTGAAGAAACAGCAGGGCAGCTGGAGGCCTCTTCTCTCAGAACGTGGAGGAGAGGGGGGAAGGGAGAGCATTTGCTGGCTCCCCGATCCCCCCTGCTCGGCCATGCCGCGTGGAGAGGGGAGCTCCGGGCCGCGCGGGGCCATGCGGTCAGGGAGGGGGGCCGGGACCATGCGGCCGGGCCGGGCCCCCCACCAAGCCGGGGCCGGGGTCCCAAGCCGGGCCCCCAGCAGAGCCGGGGTGCCGAGCTCGGCTCCCCCCCGCTAAGCCGGGGCACCGGGCCGGACTCCAGGCCGAGCCCAGAGCCGGGCCGCAGCCCCCTGGCCGGGGGACCACCACCCCCAGAGACCCGAAGCCGAAAGAGGGTCAGCAAACCTGATCCGCTGTGATTTGTGAAAGCAAAATAACTTTTCATTGGTTTCCCGAGCTGTCCATCACCAATCAGCTCTCTGATTGGTGGCAGCAGCTCACAGGGGAAGCTCCCAGAGACGGGAGAGCCCCTCCCACTTCCCAGCTTCAGGGAGCCTGCTCGGAGGTGAACCCACCCCTCCCCCCAAGCACGTGAAACCAACACAGTATAATGCCAGACCCTCCTAAGGGGGAGAAGATTGGGTGCACAGTAACTGGTTTAATTTAGAAAATGTGATCGATAGGATACATTCTTTGCAACATGAAACAAAATTCAAACTGGGCAGAAATAAGACCATTCTCTGCTCAGTTTTGGGAGCCTGTCTTATGGCAGCTATAGAAACTCGCTTTACATGAAGAAGTGAAGAAAGTGCTATTATTGACTCCCTACAAAATTTAATGGAAATTTTTCAAAAACAATTAGATGAAGAAAGGAATGAGAATCATGCTTTGAGAGATGAGATTCATTCTTTAAGAGATGAGAATCATTCTTTAAGAGCTGCCCTAAGACAAGAACACACCAACACTTTAAAACACACTGATTTACCAAAAGAAACAGAAGAGAAAGAAACTAATCAAATATATCCTCAAAAGGAACTAACTGTGATGAAAAATAATGGAGAATATTGCTGCCCTAGCTTGAGACCTTTGGTTAAAACAGAATACAGTTTTATCAATGATGAGAATTTTAACCCACAAGTAACCACTACAAAAATCCTGTACATTGCTACTGAATCATCAGAAACAAAAGCTAGTGGGCACTGGGGCCTTGGAGCTCTCTTAACATTGGGTGACAAATTTAACTTATGGTTCCTAACTCAGCACGCTGTTCTTTGGGCACAGGAGCTTAACCCTTTGGAAAGGGGAGACCTTGTAGCTTTAGTCGGTACCCCCGACCAACTCCAAGAAAATATTCAAAAAGCTGCTTGCTTGCAGATTATACATGAAATAAAACTCACTGCTGGCTATAAATCACCTATGCAATTACCTGTAAATATAAAACAATATCCTCCTCCTTCTGGTGTCAAAGAAGGGGTCAAACCGGTTATACAGGACTTGCAAAACTCCCCTGTATGGCCAAACCAAAAACCCAAACCTGACAATGTGACTGTTTATCAATATATTGATGATACTCTTGTGGGAGGAGATGAAATAGAAGTAGTGGGGGATACCCAACAAAAAATAATCTCCCATTTGGAAAGCCCTAACTTGCAAATTGCCTCAGAGAAAATTCAAAAACCTTCTCAGGAAATGAAGTTTTTGAAGACAGCCACTACTGGGACTGCCCCCCCTGACGGGGTGGCCCAGAAATCCTCAGTAACAGAAGGAACTGTAAAAAATCTGGCAATAACAGAAACTGAGAGCTTGGGTCGCAGCTATGACAAACCTGTCTTGGTAATTAAAATAGCCTCTGCTCTCTCCCCCAAACAATTTTTGTTCACTAATTTTTTGTTCACTAATGTTGTTTCTGCTGAACAAATTATTGCTAGGGGACGGGGTGGCTCTTGGGTTGGGGTGCTGATGTTTATATGGAGTTTTTTCCTGCTGGAAGTGCAGAGTGCCTCCTTTGTTTGCAACTACACTAACTCTTATCCTGTGTTTAAAGGAGGTACAGAGTGGCTCCCTTTTTGGCAGAAAAATTATTGGGAAGTTAATAGAATTCCAGTCTGCATTACATGATGAATAGTTCCATCATTTTAACCTCCTGCCTCTTTGTGGCCGATTCTGTTGTGTTTACTTTTCACAGAATAATGGCATGAAATATGAAGATAATTTGCTGAATCCCTCATCAAATCTGTATACAGTTATAGCACAGGACCTTATAGCCATGTTTTATTTTGTGAAGATTCAGAATCAAAATTGAACTGTTGTACAATTTTCCAATGAAATTATATGTGGTAAAATCAATACAAAATATGGAGGGGAACTTGATGTTAATGTTATAACACTTACTACCCAACTGCCAGTTATACTGAGCCTGAAAATTTTTGCAATTGGACCTTGGGTAATTTGGAAAACTGGCCAACAACAAATATTGTTTAATTCGGCATGGTCTTTTAAACAAGTCAAATTGCCAATGCAAAACAATGTCTCAATAATTCAGCCAGCTTGTTCACCTTTTCTAGGGATGGACAACCTGGCTGCAAGACCAGGAGGATCCTTTCAAGAAACAAACAAGATACATAACCGGTGTTGTAGGAACAAGATTGGGAATTTTGAATAGTATTGATTTAGAATTATTAATGAATAAATTGGCTAACATTTCTTTAGCTCTCTGCTGTATCCAGGCTTGATTGTGGATGCAGTCAGCTGCTGCCTCAATTGTATGAGAAGTTAAGGAAACCACTTTTCCTACTAAAATTCAGAGAATAATTTGGGATAATGCCCATAATTTTGAAAAAGAATTCCAATCCTGGCGAAACTTGGTAAATTTTACCTACGACCCCAGCAGTTTTAAACACAGCCACAGCCTTTGCACAGACCATATGTAATGTTTCAGTACATTCAATATTCCCTATCACTGCATTAGGGCTGAATCATGACGAAGCTATTCTCTATCCTTTTGAGCATAGATAATGGGCCTGTCAAATTGGTGAAAAGTAACAAACTATTAATTTGGAAACTTGCATTTTCTGGGAACAACGACGGTTTATATGTGAAAGTAATGCAATCAGAGCTCAAGATATTTGCTTAGACATAGATTAGAATGTTTGTAACTTTGAAAGTTATCCAAATGACATTCCTGAAATGCAACTGGGGTATATGGGCAATGGATGTGCATGCTTTAGAACTGCTTGCGA